>NW_018406302.1:53750-191021 GCF_002113885.1 Mizuhopecten yessoensis
AACATACAGTGGTAATAATGATTGCCGCGGGTCACTTGATATGTTATTATCAGTCGTGTCAATTCGCTATTGTTCATCACATGACTGTAATAAGATAGGCCGGTTATTTAAAGTAACTTATTTTTATTTGATCTTCCCCAAATTCAATGCAAATTTAGAACAAATAAATAATATAATATACTGTATACTTCAGATATGATTTCTGGAGAGTGCCTTTCGAAAGCGAAAGTATACTAACCCATGGAAATTACATGAATCAATGTGACCAACTGAACACTGCACAACGGTTCACAAACTAAACGGCTTTTGTAGTATGACATGGAAGAGAGAACGCTATATAAATGTTATGGGGAATAATAAACCTTAACCTGATGAAAGCATTTGTATTGCAATTTGCTCAAATAAGTGCTAGATTAATCGTTATCGCCCTCGTGAATCTGCTACATTCTACACCATTAAATCCAAAAAAAGAAAATTCAAGTATATATGAAATGGATTATAAAGTTTTAAACTAAAAGGTTTCATTTCATTAACAAGTTTGCTTTATGGACGGAACAGAAGTTTGTGAGAAACACCTTTTTCGAAGTAGGAAGACAACCCTTAGCTAATGCGTGAAATGTTGAAATATTGTTCTATCAATAAAAGAATAATGAAATACAGATGATTTGTTTCCATCTTTAAAAAGCGGTTTTAAAATAAATAATCTACAAAAATATGTAGACTGTTTCTTGATATAAATCACACATCATAAATAGTAATATATTTATCATAATCTAATCAGAAGCTATAATGTTTAGTGTTACGATCATTATGTAGTGTATTTCGCGTTGTGTAAATTCACTTTGTAAATTAATATAATTATAATGATAACAATAGAAATGATCCTATATTAATTTCACGTATTACAATGCACAGTAATTTGATTTCCCCCTTAACCAGTATGTTTCCTCGCTTCCGACTCATTGGCTATACACCTGCTAGGAGTTGGTAAATATGTTTGGTTACCCACTACTTGGTAACACGCTGAACGTGATTTCATTGGCCAATCGGATAACTATGACGTCAGGTGACAATTCTTTGCGACGTCATCATCCATTGTGACGTCATAGTTCATAACAAATTTTTCCCACCTCGGAAACGGGAATAATGTATTCCTAAGAGAAACATGGGTTTATTCTAGATATAAAATTTGCAGGTAGTGGGAGGCAAAGGTGCCTAAAACCCGTGATGGTTGATTAATATTTGTATCTAACTTTTGACTGTTAGTTAATGTTCAAGTCGTTTGCATTTGCTACTTCCAAAGTATTATACATACATGTTTGAAAACAATGGTAAATTAAGGATTAAAACTAACGCTGTTTATTCCTCGGGTAAATAATTATAATCAACAGGGTTTTGCATTTTGATCTCTCTACTTACTGTAAAAGCAAAACAGGACTTTTGGTTATCGTTTCAGGTATCAGGCGTTAATTTGATCTATTAGGGGAATATTTACGCGTTGCAACTGATTCAATATTCATTGACTTGCTCCGAATATCACGATTATCGGGAACGATCGCGAATGCAAAGAGACGAGAGATGACGAAGACCACGGCCACTGGCATGATCGCCTTCATGATGTCATTGAGAAATGTTGTTTTTTTTGTTGTGTCTTCCAAAGTTTTTCATTCGAGAATAAGACATTACTGATACTTGACCTAGATAAACGTTGCGGACGTCATCGTTTACGTAGAAGACGCTAACGCGATCTTATTTTACTCAGTCAGTTTTAAACGTCACTATATAAGTGTTTCCCTAAATTCATATTTTTCAAAATTGTCACATAGCCATCTTAACCTTTGTTGAAATTCTTCGATCCTACAGTCCTAGGACAAATATCACATAAACGAAAAGAAATTCTTCTTTTCTACTCACACTTCCCCCTTTCTTTGAAGTAGTTTTTTCTTATTTTTTCCTTTTAAAATATTTCAATGAAATGCATCAGCTTGTACTAAGTTATGGAATATTCTTAATCACATAGGAATACAATATTATTCTTGCTATTTTTCCACCTTGTAAATAAATGTAATTTGCAACTATTTATAATGCAATAAGCAATAAGTATACCTTCAATTGAAATGGACCCATTTCTTTCAAACTAGACCACGAATATATCCATAAAAGCGGTATGATAAGAAACTTGTTTTTACTATTTATATATGTATTCGTATGTATGACTATCTCATTAAGAACGAAAAATGTATATTTTCTAGTTTAATGTCACGCCTGCAATAGAAATTGAAACGGTAGTACGGAAGACACAATTGTACTACTGACATACTGTAATTATACAGTGATTTATTGTTTTGTTATCGCCCTAATACACAGAAATAGCATTCAGGGACTTGTACAAGGCTACCTTTAGCACTAAATGTTTGTATTGATGACTGATTAATTTGCCGCAGAAACTATACAGATATTTGACATTAATGCAAGTGGCAGATCTTATATTTGTATGAATAATTAAGATGAAAGTGATTATTAATATTTATTAATTTATTAATATATATCCGAACTCAGTCTCTCCGTTATACGGACTCGTTGCATTAGATAACCGCTGTGTTATCTGATAAGACTGAAACACGTCGTAACATGCCAGTACATGGAGGGTGTAACATGCCATTCAGGGAATCTTAGCTTATCAAAGGCATCGTAGTTTGGGTAAGTCATGTTCCATGTATACATTGTAATTTTAATAAGGTACTTTACTGGTATTGATTAGGTTTTTAACATACAGTGGTAATAATGATTGCCGCGGGTCACTTGATATGTTATTATCAGTCGTGTCAATTCGCTATTGTTCATCACATGACTGTAATAAGATAGGCCGGTTATTTAAAGTAACTTATTTTTATTTGATCTTCCCCAAATTCAATGCAAATTTAGAACAAATAAATAATATAATATACTGTATACTTCAGATATGATTTCCGGCTTTTTTTTTGTATGACCTGGGAGAGAAAGCTACATAACTTTTATGGGAAATAATTAGCCTAAACTTTATAACAGCGTTTGCATTGAAATTTGATCAAATAAGTGTTGAATTCATCATTTTCGCCCTCGTGAATCTATAGTGTCAAAGGACAGAGGTCAGACACACAGTGTTGCATTACCAGTAACTCGACTAGATTTAACTGCCCTGGGCTCATAGAATTGTGTGGCGCTTGTGGTCCGTTCGTTCGGTGTCAACCTTCTAATTAAACGACTTATTTTGATTAACCAAGATAATGATATTTAGCCGGTAGTTTTTGCATGATAGACAATCACGTTTTTAAATGCATTAACTTGATACTCTTTCCACTTGACATATTGATATAAATACAAGTGACATATTAAAAACAAATGTATGAATAATATAAATTATCGATATCTGATTTATCCGGATTCTGTTTTTTCGTTACTACGGACTCGTCGAATTAGGTTGGGTGTTCCAAAAAGGAACCTATACTAAAACACATACCAGTATATGAAGAGTGTAATGCGTCCTTAAGTAAAATCTTAGCTTATCAAAGACATCGTAGTTTCGTTGAGTCATGTTCTATATATACACTGTAATAATATAAACTATACCGCCATGGATAAAGTTCTTAACTTGCAGTAATAGGAAAAGTGTATATATACATCTATAATTATTAACGATTGTCGCGGTCTTGTCAATTCACTATTGTTTATAATTAGTTAACGGCTGTACTTAGAACTTGGGCCTGTGGTTTGTTGAATAATAATAATTCATGGGTCTTTTATACCGCTTTATCACAACCTAGTTCAGGGGTCGTCTAAAGCGGTTCACAAATTATTACCCGGGGTATAGGGACTTTGCAACCAGCCAATATCTTTCTCCACTCTTTGGGGAGCATACAGCCGGTGCTACCATTTCGGTGCTCACAGCTAGCATTCAACAATTCCAGCACTGCCCAATCACGCAGTCATTTACATCTGAGTAGATTGGAACAAGAGTAATATATCTTGCTCAAAGATACATTACAGTGCCGTGCCGTGACTCGAACCAGCAACCCTTCGGTCACGAGCCCGGCGTTCTACCGCTAGACTACCGTGCCTTCTTGAAGTCCATAATTTGAATTTTATGTATTACATTTGCTTTGCAGATGTAAAACGATTTAATATAATAATACCGCTTACTTCACATATGTGAAAGTACTAAATTATAGACATTCTATGAATAGCAAGACAAAAGGAACGCTACACACTAACTCACACTCTAAATTCTTCTGTTGTTTGATACAATAGATAATACTGCATAAATTGTATCGGAAATACCTAACATGTGTATAGTATCTTGGGACAAAGGTCAGGCGCAACTTATGGTATTACCAGTAACCGAAATGAGGTGCACGACTAGTTTTATCTCACATGGTCCGTCCGTCCGTCCGTACATTTTAAATGATTAAATCTGAATATTTGCAACTAGCACGCTGGGATGAAGGACTATACAAATGAATTTAACAAGGTCCCAAAGATTGATGCCAATGGTTATTATAATACTGAAACAAACGGCAAGTTTGTTCAAAAAAAGTACACTGCCCAAATTTCAAGGTCGATGCAATTAGTTTTTGCTTAAACCTTTAAGCAAAACTCCTTCTTAACAACCAAGATACATAGAGCGATGATATTTTACCCCTATCAATCCAGGATAATGAGCTTTCAACTTTTTATAAAATCAATAACCTCGACCTGCCTTCAAAAGCTACAGGGGCCAAATTTATTTAAACCATTTATCAAATTATTTAACGACTTATTGTGAATAACAAAGAGAGCTAGGGTAGTATTAGGCAGGTAAAATCGTTGTACACAGGTCTACCAATTTTGTTAAAATATAGAACCTTAACTCAATGATATTGTCAAAGGATGAAATTTGTAAAATGTACATGTAAGAAGACTTCCTCTGAGTAATAAAGAAGAATTAGAAAGGGCTGTGTTTCATCAAATAAATTACTTTGGCTTGATTTCAAAGTCACAAAGATGAAATTTGTTATTTGTCAATCGATTTCTGTTCAATTAACGTGCTTGAGGGATGATTGATAATTGGCATATAGAATGCTCAAATAAAGGCTATTTAGTTTGTTCCATCGAATGACATCGACCCATTTTGTAGGTAACAGGGACCACTTTTGCTGAAACAATTTCGTCCTAGACATCAAACGACCTATGCTTAGAACATTTACAAACTGATGTGAAGTGTGTGGAATATGGTCGAATGACCTATAACTACACGGGGGTCACATTAATTCCGTTGGCTACAATCTTACACCGATGATTTGTAAATTGTACAGAAATATATATTCCAACGAAGATCCATAATGTGTAATGTATTTAGCGTCCTCAGGTATATTTTTACTCTGCCTTCTATAAACATCTGACATGCGAGATGAATAAATAACAAGTGAATTATATAGGCCAATCATACCTTTTGCATTTCAATACAATATATTAATTATTTTACTTAAATTTCAGACGAATACAGAGAGATCGCTGCAGTAATGGCGGAAGGTGGGCCTCAACCGGCAGACCAAATGAACAAAGACAACACTGCCTTGACCTATCAACTTCTCGAATGTCCTATTTGTCTAGAGCAGATGCGAAGTCCAAAGTCTCTCCCATGTTTACATTCCTTTTGTGAGGAATGTCTTAGTACCTACATTGTCACAGACTTGTCTGGTGAGATGGCCGCCGTGACGTCCTTCCCCTGTCCTGTATGTAGGAAGATAACGTCGCCTGTCAATCACTCTGAGGGTAAAGAGACGTGGGCCCAACATTTTCCTACCAACCGTCTGCTACAATTCTTTAACAATCACAAAGAAATGGCAGATACTCCACTTAATTGCGGCCCTTGCAAGAAGCAAAACAATCAGGAAACACCAGCTAAGTTTCTATGCAGAGGGATTGACACATTGTTTTGCGAACATTGTAAGATTAATTTTCATGATATCGTCCACGAATTGTGTGACGTTGTAACTCTCCATGAGGCAAATCCTGACGTGACACGGGGAAAACAATCGTCAATAACATGTTCGAAACACAACTTGATGATGGACCATCATTGTGAAAATCATAAGTTAATCGGATGCAAGAAATGTATCATCACAGATCATCAACGATGTGACGATGTAACGACAATCAAGGAGTATTGTGAAACGAAGAAGAATAACTTAAGGCTTGATGAAATGGAGAAGTCTCTCAACAAAGCAGCCAACTGCATGGGTTTAATGGTAAACGCTTTTGACCAACAGGTAGAATCCTTGCAGCGATGTCAGGATGTTGGTTTAAGCAGTATTTCAGATCTCCGACAGAGAATCAACACATATCTCGATAAGAAACAGGAGGAGATAACTCAAGAAATGATTTCAAAATGCAAAGCTGAGAAAGCCAAGGTTGATTTATCAAAGCAGAAGTGTAGCCGACTGGGGGGCGCTATTCAGATCACAAAGGAAGCGTCACATACGGCCTTGCGGATGGAAGACCACCTCGGGATGATACAACTGTTCCATAGAGGTCAGACAGAGATCGGGGCTTGTAATGACCTGATTGATGATATCGTGTATCCATTGGAATCAGTATCTATAAACCACAACCTCGACACCAACTTTTTTACAATAAACCCCAGCACTACTTTGCCTTTGGGAAGTATTCTCGCAATGAAGCAACCATTTATCATACCTGACGGTATTGGGTACATACAAAATGTCGATTCGCTATTAGATAGTCGCGCCAAAAAAGTAGGAACATGCATGATTAAGATTCCGTCAGATCAACAAGTGTGTGAAGTGCACGGAATTTTATTGATGCCGACTGGAAACATCGTTGTTAGTGACTGTAAAAACGTTAAACTAAAATTGATTTCTATCAAAGGACAGTATTTGGACGGGTTAAATACCAATGGACACCCACATGATGTTTGCTTGGTGGATGATGACACAATGGCAGTTGCTACTACTGCCGGTATACATGTCGTGAAAGTACAGCCTTCAAAGCTGACGCTATCGACCGTGATAAACGTGTCAACGTCCATCAAATGTCACGGTTTGGCGTTCATGGATGGACATTTCATGGTGAGCACAAGCAAAGGCATTCATAGAGTGGCATTGGGTGGTAAGGTAATGCAAAATCATACATTATCCTCACCGTGCTGGCATCTTGCTTCTAATACGAAGAAGAATACCACATTTGCCTGTCTGCAAACATCTTCAGTGGTTAATACTGTGGTTACCAGACTACCAAATGGTATACAAATATATGGTATAGATGAGAGGATAGTCCGGAACGCGATGGGAGTAGACGTCGACCCTGAGGGGAATGTGTACGTCTGTGGTCAAGATTCCAACAACGTGGTACAGGTCTCCGCTAACGGGACCAAAATCAGAGAACTTCTGACGTCAATGAATGGTATCAACAAACCCAGGGCTATATCTGTGTGTGGGGACAAATTCGTAGTCACTAACCAATCATCATATGAGAATGAAATACACGTATATCAGCTCTACTGACTCCGCATCATCACTTCCGTTCGGTAGTTGACCAAGCGAATGGAGGAATTCCTGCTATGATGTTGAAGTTTGTATATGAATTTTGTAAGAAATGAAGCACCACGATTGCCTTTCAAGTAAGAACAAATATCTTAATTAATTTTCTTATAAGACTTTTGTACTGCGCAATGATTGTTTCACTACGGAGCTGCCGTGGAGCCAGCACTGAGTTGAATGATAGTCATAGGTTACGTGGTGAACATAAAACTAATGGTTAATATATGTAAAGAGTGAAGGCAAGATAAATCATTTTACCCTTCATTCGTTGGTTGTCTCGTTAAATACCTTACAAAGGAAAAAGTTGTGATAAACGTAATTAAGCGCCCTTGGGATGACAATTTGTTGTGTATTATAACATCATGATATTGTCAAATGCGTCGCACAGTAGCTCTTTCGCTTTCATCCAAATCCAGCATGTGAAATTCGGCACAGTCAAGAGATGAAAATAACAATTCAAGCTCGTAACAATGGCTATGTAAACAATAACAATGGCTTTGTCATGTATCTTTATATACACGCTTTTATTACATGACTACTGTTTTATTAAATGAACATATCCGTGTTCTACAAATATTTGCTCATTTTACACTTTCTGTTTTGACATCCTAATGACGATCATACTTATGTAGTTAAAGTGGAGATCTTGAAACTTGATATGATCAGAAAAATATGCTTACATTCTTAGTAAAATGTCAAAGGATCATGAATTAGTTTAAAGTCTATATGTGTACATTTTTGCTAGGAAAACCCAATAATTTGATACGAGTTTAACAACCTTGATATCAGATGAAAGTTCTTATGATACTCTTTAAATGAGAGGCATATGAAAGTCCTGAGAGATACATGTTTGCCGTCGGAGACATGTAAGCCCTGAAAGACAAATGTTTGCCCTACAAGACAGATGTAAGCTTAGACACACATATGTAAGCGCTCGGAGACATATGTAAGCGCTCGGAGACATATGTTAGCCATTAGAGACATGTGTTTGTCCTAAGAGTACGTAAGTACATGTTTATAAGCCCTAAGAGACATATGTTATCTCTACGGAGACATATGTAAGCCCTTGGGGACATGTTTGCCATGAGAAACATTTGATATCCATTGAATTTAAATGTATGTTTTCCCTGAGAAACATATGTAAGCCCTGGATGACGTATGTTAGCCATGAGGAATATGTGTTTGCCCTTGGAGACATGTAAACCCTGGGACATATTTGTAAGCAATGGAAGACATGTGTAAGCCCTGGGACACATATGTTTGCCTTGAGAGACATATGAAAGACACGAGAGACATACGAAAGTTCTTGGAGACACATGTATATAGGCCCCTGGGTCATACATGTATATACGCCCTGGAAGTCATATGTAAGCCCTTGGAGACAAATGTAATCCCTGGGAGACATGTGTTAGCCCTGCAAGACATAAGTAAGCCCAGGGAGACTTATAAAAGCCCCTAGAGGCATTTGTTTGCCCCGGAAAACATATGACTGCCCTAGAAGATATACGTAAGAACTGAGGTATATATGTAAGCCCTGAGAAACAAATGTAATACCTGAGAAAAATTCGTTAACCCTGAAAAACAAATATTTGCCATGAGAGACATACATGTATGTTAGCCCTGAGAGACATACATGTTTATAAGCCCTGAGAGACATTTTTAAGTCCTGGGAGACATATGAAAGTCTTGAGGGACATACATGTATGTAAACTCTGAGAGACATATGCAAGCCCTGAGAGACATATGTTATCCCTACGGAGACATTATATAAGCCCTTGGAGACATGTGTAATCCCTATGGAGAAAGATGTTGGCTCTGAGAAACATACATGAATGTAGGCCCATATAAGCTTTTCCATTCACTTCATTTGACTTTGCTTTTGTTCGAGGCGCAAAGGAGCACTTCAAAAGTTAGAATTATCTTTTGTCAAAGTTTTTGCATAAAACTTCTTACACAAAATATGTATTGTACATTTAAGTTTTGGCTTGTACTCTTTTTGTTTTGTTTTATGTTAGTATTTACTTGATGATTGCTTGCAATCTCTTTGGCCCGATCCTTTTATTTTAATAATCACTGAAGTATATACTGGTACAGCTATGGACTTTTGTGATGGTAAATATAACGCGGCATGAACATGGAAAAGTCAATATCCGCTTTTGAGGTTCATATCGTATTCATTTTATATGAACCATTAAATGTGTGACTACTATTCTGTGTGTAATTATATATTATATGTTACGGTTTTATGTGTGATGGACTATAATGCTTTATACAGTATTATATTATCTTGAAAAATTGAATATGGAAAATTATAATAAATTAAAGTTTAAGAGTTCGGAGACAATGGGACCCCTGCATCCTACTGCACATTAAAGTATTATACAATTATAGTTGGGGTCACAGAAGAACTGATTTTCTTACTTTTTGCCAGGGTCTCCTTAGGCACCCCTATTCATATGATTTTGACTGTTGCTAGGACATCAAGCCCTTAAGAGATAATGTATTTCATTCAAAATTAAAATGATGTAAAATCAATTATAACCTGAAGTTAAATCGATGTCAATGGGATGTTTTGAGTTTACGGAAGAATATTCCCTTCAAACTGATTATTGTCATATTGGGGCCAATCTGTAATATCAGTGTTTTTAATGATACTCATCCTGTTGTCTCGGTTCGTTTTGTCGCAATACATATTTACAGTTCCTTGTCACTTCAGTTGGTCAAACATACATGTTCCTCTGTTCTGTGAACATGGTAGTTACTGTTGTGTCTTAACTTTACTCATTAGTGCATGAGAAGTATCCATTGTAACACATGTTAAAACCCACGATGTAGTGATGATACAATGTTCATGATGTTATGTATCCATAATATTGTATACACGGAATTTAAAATAAGCAAATTTTGGGAATTCGAATGGAAAGTGTCATTTATGTTAAGTGGATGATGATGAAAATATTTACCGTCTATTCTATGTTTGTGCTCATGTGTAAAACGTCATAGACGCTTGTTGTAATTCAGTGGTTTATGTTATTCCAGATTACACTAATCAGATACCCGAGGAAATTATGATGCTTGGTTACCATAGAGATAATAAGGAATCAGTTATACTTAATACAATAATTATAACTATAAAGTGGGTAGTCTGGAAGAGCAGAAATGATTTTAAAAATAAAAACATTGATTATACAATAGTAGAAACTAATGATAAGTTCCGTACTTCTATCGTAGATAATATGTGGTTATATGTTAATGCGAAGAAAAAGAAAACATTGTCAATTGGCGTGATTCAAAATATTATTACACAGTTACACTCTGAAACTACACATGACGTACAGTGTACCGATGATACATAATGTAGTGTGATGATACATGATGAAGTGTGATGATACATGGTGTAGTGTGATGATACCTGATGTAGTGTGATACGTGATGTAGTGTAATGAAACATGATATAGTGTGATGCTACATGATGTAGTGTGATGATACATGATGTAGTGGGATGATACATGATGTAGTGTGATGATACATGATGTAGTGTGATACATGATGTATTGTGATGTTACACGACGTAGTGTGATGATACATGATGGAGTGTGATGTTACATGATATAGTGTGATGATACATGATGTATTGTAATGATACATGATGAAGTGTAATGATACACGATGTAGTGTGATGATACATGATGTAGTGAGATGATACATGATATAGTGTGATGTTACATGATGTAGTGTAATGATACATGATATAGTGTGATGTTACATGATGTAGTGAGATGATATATGATATAGTGTGATGATACATGATGTAGTGAGATGATACATGATATAGTGTGATGATACATGATGTAGTGAGATGATACATGATATAGTGTGATGATACATGATGTAGTGAGATGATACATGATGTAGTGTGATGATACATGATGTAGTGAGATGATATATGATGTAGTGTGATGATACATAATGTAGTGTGATGATACATGATGTAGTGTGATGATTCATGTTGTAGTGAGATGATACATGATGTAGTGTGATGTTACATGACGTAGTGAGATGATACATAATGTAGTGTGATGATACATGATGTAGTGAGATGATATATGATGTAGTGTGATGATACATAATGTAGTGTGATGATACATGATGTAGTGTGATGATTCATGTTGTAGTGAGATGATACATGATGTAGTGTGATGTTACATGATGTAGTGAGATGATACATAATGTAGTGTGATGATACATGATGTAGTGTGATGATACATGATGTAGGGAGATGATAAATAATGTAGTGTGATGATACATGATGGAGTGTGATGATACATGATGTAGCGAGATGATAAATAATGTAGTGTGATGATACATGATGGAGTGTGATGATACATGATGTAGTGTGATGATACATGATGTAGGGAGATGAAAAATAATGTAGTGTGATGATACATGCTGGAGTGTGATGATACATGATGTAGCGAGATGATAAATAATGTAGTATGATGATACATGATGGAGTGTGATGATACATGATGTAGTGTGATACATGATGTATTGTGATGTTACACGACGTAGAGTGATGATACATGATGTAGTGTGATGTTATAGGATATAGTGTGATACATGATGTATTGTAATGATACACGATGAAGTGTAATGATACACGATGTAGTGTGATGATACATGATGTAGTGTGATGATACATGATGTAGTGAGATGATACATGATATAGTGTGATGTTACATGATGTAGTGTAATGATATATGATATAGTGTGATGATACATGATGTAGTGAGATGATACATGATATAGTGTGATGATACATGATGTAGTGAGATGATACATGATATAGTGTGATGNTAATTCAGTGGTTTATGTTATTCCAGATTACACTTATCAGATACCCGAGGAAGTTATGATGCTTGGTTTCCATAGAGATAATAAGGAATCATTTATACTTAATACAATAATTATCACTATAAAGTGGGTAGTCTGGAAGAGCAGAAATGATTTTAAAAATAAAAAAAACATTGATTATACAATAGTAGAAACTAATGATAAGTTCCGTACTTCTTTCGTAGATAATATGTGGTTATATGTTAATGCGAAGAAAAAGAAAACATTGTCAATTGGCGTGATTCAAAATAGTATTACACGGTTACACTCTGAAACTACACATGACGTACAGTGTACCGATGATACATAATATAGTGTGATAATACAGGATGTAGTGTCATGATACATGATGTAATGTGATGACACATGATGGAGTGTGATGATAAGTGATGTAGTGTGATGATACATGATGTAGTGAGATGATAAATGATGTTGTGATCATGAGATGATACATGATGTAGTGAGATGATACATGATGTAGTTTGAGGATAAATGATGGAGTGTGATGATACATAATATAGTGTGATACTACATGATGTAGTGTGATGATACATGACGTTGTGATGATACATGACGTAGTATGATACATGACCTAGTGATATGATATGTGATTGAGTGTGATGATACATTATTTTGTGTGATGATCATTATGTAGTGTGATGATCATTATGTAGTGTGATGATATATGACGTTGTGATAATACATGACGAAGTGTGATACATGACCTAGTGATATGATACATAATGTAGTGTGATAATACATGATATAGTGTGATGATACATGACGTTGTGATGATACATGACGTAGTATGATACATGACGTATTGAAATGATACGTGATTGAGTGTGATGATACAGAATATAGTGTGATAATACATTATGTAGTGTGATGCTTTATGATGTAGTGATAATACATGATGTAGTGTGATGATACATTATGTAGTGTGATGATACATTATATAGTGTGATGATACATGATGTAGTGTGATGATACATTATTTTGTGTGATGAAACATTATGTAGTGTGATGATACATTATGTAATTTGATGATACATTCTGTAGTGTGATGATACATGACGTTGTGAAATGATACGTGATGGAGTGTGATAATACATAATGTAGTATGATAACACATTATGTAGGGTGATGATACATGACGTTGTGATGATACATGACGTTGGGATGATACATGACCTAGTGATATGATATGTGATTGAGTGTGATGATACATTATGTAGTGTGATGATCATTATGTAGTGTGATGATATATGACGTTGTGATAATACATGACGAAGTGTGATACATGACCTAGTGATATGATACATAATGTAGTGTGATAATACATGATATAGTGTGATGATACATGACGTTGTGATGATACCTGACGTAGTATGATACATGACGTATTGAAATGATACGTGATTGAGTGTGATGATACATAATGTAGTGTGATGATACATTATGTAGTGTGATGATACATTATGTAGTGTGTTGATACATGATGTAGTGTGATGATACATTTTTGTGTGTGATACATGATATAGTGTAATAAAACATTATTTTGTGTGATGATACATGATGTAGTGTGAGGATACATGATGTAGTGTGTGATACATTATTTTGCTTGATGATACATTATGCAGTGTGATGATACATGATTTAGTGTAATGATACATGATGTAGTGTAATGATACATTATGTAGTGTGGTGATGCATGATGTAGTGTGATGATATGTGATATAGTGTAATGATACATGATATAAGATAATGATACATGATATAATATAATGATACATTATGTAGTGTGATGATAAATAATGTAGTGTGATGATACATAATGTAATGAGATGATACATGATGTAATGGAATGATACATGATGTAGTGAGATATTACATGATGTAGTGTTATTATACATGATGTAGTTTGATAATACATGATGTAATGTAATGATACATAATGTAGTGTGATATTACATGATTTAGAGTGATGATACATGATGAAGTGTGATGATACATGATGTAGTGTGATATTACATGATGTAGTGTGATAATACATGATGTAATGTAATGATAAATAATGTAGTGTGATGATACATGATGTAGTGTGATGATACATGATGTAGTGTGATATTACATGATGTAGTGTGATGATAATGATGTATTGTAATGATAAATAATGTAGTGTGATGATACATGATGTAGTGAGATGATAAATAATGTAGTGTGATAATATAAGATGTAGTGTAATGATACATGATGTAGTGTGATGGTACATGATGTAGTGTGATGGTACATGATGTAGTGTGACAATAGATGATGTAGTGTAATGATACATGATGTCGTGATGATACATGATATAGTGAGATGATACATGATGTAACAAGATGATACATTATGTAGTGTGATGGTTCATGAATTAGTAAGATAATACATAATGTAGTGTGATAAAACATGATGTAGTATGATGTTTATATGAAAATAAATATATTAAAAAAAACACCTAAAAAACACTCGATAGCTTCTTGTTTTTATCGGTTCATGACGCCAGGCGATATATGCAGATTACTACAGGTTAATTACTGACATTACAGACATCAACAGTTTGGCCTCGTCGGCGATCGACCTCGTGCGGGACGTCCACGTGTGACGTCACGTCAACAGGACAACCAAATTCAGCTTGTCCATTTGAGAAATCGCTTCCAAACGGCAAGTNAACGACGTAGTGTGATGATACATGATGTGGTATAATACATGATGGAGTGTGATGATACATGATGTATTGTAATGATACATGATGTAGTGTGATGATACATGATGTAATGTAATGATACATGATATAGTGTGATACATGATGTATTGTAGTGATACATGATGAAGTGTGATGATACATGATGTAGGGAGATGATACATAATGTAATGTGATGATACATGATGTAGTGAGATGATATATGATGTAGTGTGATGATACAAGATGTAGTGTGATGATACGTGATGTAGTGTGATGTTACATGATATAGTGTGATACATGATGCATTGTAATGATACATGATGAAGTGTAATGATACATGATGTAGTGTGATGATACATGATGTAGTATGATACATGATGTATTGCGATGATACATGATGTAGTGTGATGTCACACGATGTAGTGTGATGATACATGATGTAGTGTGATGTTACATGATATAGTGTGATACATGATGCATTGTAATGATACATGATGAAGTGTAATGATACACGAAGTAGTGTGATGATACATGATGTATTGTGATGTTACATGATATAGTGTGATACATGATGCATTGTAATGATACATGATAAAGTGTAATGATACACGAAGTAGTGTGATGATACATGTTGTATTGTGATGTTACATGATATAGTGTGGTACATGATGCATTGTAATGATACATGATGAAGTGTGATGATACATGGTGTATTGTAATGATACATGATGAAGTGTGATGATACATGGTGTAGTGTGATGATACATGATGGAGTATGATGATACATGATGTAGGGAGATGATACATAATGTAATGTGATGATACATGATGTAGCGTGATGTTACATGATATAGTGCGATACATGATGCATTGTAAGGGTACATGATGAAGTGTAATGATCCACGAAGTAGTGTGATGATAAATGATGTATTGTGATGTTACACGACGTAGTGTGATGATACATGATGTAACTAGTGTGATACATGATGTATTGTGATGTTACATGATATAGTGCGATACATGATGCATTGTAAGGGTACATGATGAAGTGTAATGATTCGCGATGTAGTGTGATGATACATGATGGAGTGTGATGATACATGATGTAGCGTGATGATACATGGTGTAACAAGATGATACATGATGCGATGTAGTGTGATGATACATGATATAGGGAGATGATAAATAATGTAGTGTGATGATACATGATATAGGGAGATGATAAATAATGTAGTGTTATGATACATGATGTAGTGAGATGATACATGATGAAGTGAAATGATACATGATGTAGTGTAATGATACAAGATTTAGTATGAAGATTAATGATGTAGTCAGATGATACAGGATGTAGTGTGATGATACATGGTGTATTGTAATGATACATGATGAAGTGTGATGATACATGATGTAGTGTAATGATACATGTTGTACTGTGATAATACATGATGTAAAAAGATGATACATGATGTAACACGATGATACATGATGTAACAATTTGATACGTGATGTAACAAGATGATACATGGTGTAGTGTGATGATACATGATATAGGGAGATGATAAATAATGTAGTGTGATGATACATGATGTGGTATAATACATGATGGAGTGTGATGATACATGATGTAACAAGAGGATACATGATGAAGTGTGATGATACATGATGTAGTGGGATGATACATGATGTAGTGTGGTGATACATGATGTAACAAGATAATACATGATGTAACAAGATGATAAATGATGTAACAAGATGATACATTATGTAACAAGATGATACATGAAGTAACAAGATGATACATGATGTAGCGTGATGTTACATGATATAGTGCGATACATGATGCATTGTAAGGGTACATGATGAAGTGTAATGATCCACGAAGTAGTGTGATGATAAATGATGTATTGTGATGTTACACGACGTAGTGTGATGATACATGATGTATTGTGATGTTACATGATATAGTATGATACATGATGCATTGTAATGAGACATGATGAAGTGTAATGATACACGAAGTAGTGGGATGATACATGATGAATTGTGATGTTACATGATATAGTGCGATACATGATGCATTGTAATGAGACATGATGAAGTGTAATGATACATGATGTAGTGTGACGTTACATGATATAGTGTGATACATGACGCATTGTAATGATACATGATGAGGTGTAATGATACACGAAGTAGTGGGATGATACATGATGAATTGTGATGTTACATGATATAGTATGATACATGATGCATTGTAATGATACATGATAAAGTGTAATGATACACGAAGTAGTGTCATGATACATGATGTATTGTGATGATACATGATGTAACAAGATGATACATGATGTAGTGTGATGATACATGATGTAACACGATGATACATGATGTAACAAGGTGATACATGATGTAACAAGATGATACATGATGTAACAAGATGATACATGATGTAACAAGATGATACGTGATGTAGTGTAATGATACATGATGTAACAAGATGATACATGATGTAACAAGATGATACATGATGTAACAAGATGATACATGATGCAGTGTAATGATACATGATGTAGTGTAATAATACATGATGCAGTGTAATAATACATGATGCAGTGTAATAATACATGATGTAGTGAGATTATACATTATGTACAATGCAGTTTGATGGTTAGGTAGTGTGATGATACATGATTTAGTATGAAGATTAATGATGTAGTCAGATGATACATGATGTAATGTGTTGATACATGATGTAACAAAATGAAACATAATGTAACAAGATGGTACACGATGTAGTGTAATGATACATGATGTAACAAGATGGTACATGATGTAGTGTAATGATACATGATGTAACAAGATGATACATGATGTAGTGTAATGATACATGATGTAACAAGATGATACATGATGTAGTGTAATGATACATGATGTAGTGAGATTATACATTAGGTAGTGTGATGATACATGTAATGATACATGAAGTAGTAAGATAATATATAATGATCAAACATGATGTAGTAAGATGTATATACAAAAATAAATATATTTAAAAAAAAAAACACTCGATCGTTTTTTGTTTTTATCGGTACATGCTCATACACTGTTTATTATAAATATATATATATATACGTGATTTACTGATCATGATGTCCCCGCTGCGGACCGTTTATAGTGTACACTTTGACTATAAAATATAGTTATAAGATATTCAACTATAAATATCATGTTCGAAGTCCGGACGAGTTATCCTATCTTGACGGTCCTCACCAGCTCCGGTCCTGCTCAGCCCCGGTCCCAGTGAGAGACAGCGCAGCTGTCTGACGCCACTCGTGCAGTCCGTTCAGCCCCGGTCTCAGTGCGAGACAGAGCAGCTGTCTGACGTCACTAGTACTCCCCTCAACTGCATCCACGAGCACCGCAGCCTGTGAGATACTCTGTTCACATAACCTTGGTAAGTCTTGATTCTTCTTTCAAACTGTGCTGTCAGATAATGCTTACCAGGGACGGATAACATATAAACTGTGACGCCCTCATCTTCCATTGTATATAGCATGTCCCTATGATCCGTATTCTTGTTATACTTCCTGACCAGCTCGGCAATAGTAACGTATAAGTAAAGCTGCAATATATGATATAAACCTGATACATGTAGATATGTATAGTGTTTGTATACACAACCTGTTGAAAGCGAAAGTGCAAATGTTTAACCGAGCGATTCCGCGAACTCTTCGCTACTACACCCCTGTCTAAATAACGAGGGCTTTTCTTATCACCATTTAACCTTTGTTTTCAGTCGTTGGGCATTATAAACTTATTATATTTATTACTTAAATTACATACTTTACACAATAAGGGGAGGAGAACGAAATAAAACATACATGTAGTATAACTTTACAGCGATGATAACCAATTGTATATAAAACACAATTATTGTTGTATATTGTTGTTGCTGTTGTATATATAGTATTTTCATTAGAGATACGGGGTCCCCACTGGTTTTTTAGCCCACCATCAGATTGGTGGGCTCTTCAAATCACCCTGCGTCCGTGGTCCATGGTCTGTGGTCCGTCCGTCCGTCATTCCGCCCGTCCTGAAACAATTCTTGTTATCACTATTTATCAGAAAGTACTGGAGGAATATTTCCCAAATTTCACATGAAGATCCACCATGGTCCGTAGTTATGCATACCATTTTTTGGGACTGATCACAAAACAAAAATGGCCGACAGTCAGCCATCTTGAATTTGAGAGTTAAAGTTTGGTAGCGCTATTTATCAGAAAGTACTGGAGGGATCTTTCTATAATTTCACATGAAGGTTCCCCACGGTCCCTAGGTATGCATATCTGGGAACAAGCAGCACTGAAAACGAAATCTTTGTCGGGAAAATACATCTTCAAAGGTCAGGGACCACCTTGAGCGAGAAAGATCGCGAAAGAGCAACAAAAGCCGTGAAGAACTTGCATAATAATACCTCGTTGCCGAAAAGACTAATAAAAATAGAGAAAATGTTTTGTTTCTACACAAAAACAGACCAAACGATATTTAACAGGAAATCAGTATAGGTATAACAGAGGTTAAATGTAAAAACAGAGCACTAAATATGAAAGAAACGGAATTCAATATAAAAAGAAATTTAAACTACGATGTATTTGAAAAAATTGTCAGTAAAATGTAGGGCGGGGTATGTTGCTATATACACACAAGCTATTGAAAGCATCAGAAGTTAAGATGGAAACAGTGTTTCAAGAAAATATATTTGTAGAAAGATCGCTGCAAGAACAAAACAAACTTTAGTAGGGCTTATCGACAGATCTGACAGCGGATGTACAGAAAACAGCGACCGACTTCGGCAGTTATTTGATGAAACGGTCAGCAAATGATATAATAGTTCAGTTCTCATGGGGGTTTCAATTTCCCAGATATAAACTGGGATTTATTGAAGACCAGAGGAGACAGTGAAAACACAGGACTCTCAATTTGTACAAAACTTACAAGACAAATATCTATAGCAACAAGGTATACCAACAAGGTGGAGAGGAACAGATACACCGCATGTTTTGGATCATATCATCACAAACTACGAAAATCTTGATGAAAATTGACACAACGTATTTGCTGTTATACGGATGGTCGGGTGGTGCTTTCACCAAGGCGGCCGGGGTTCGATTCCCCGATCGGACGTGAAAAAGTTGGGGTCACCTGCCCGATCACGTGGATTTTCTCCGGGTACTCCGGTTTCCTCCCACACTAAGACCCCAACAAGAGTGATTACTTTAAGTTGAAATAACTTGTTACATAATTGTTGTAAAATAAATAAAGTGTATATTAACTGTATATTATACAATTGTTTAATGTTTTAGTCCAGTGTAGAGGAGCTCTATGTCCTGTATTGGAATGCCCCCTTTTCAGGATCGTATTCGCTAACAACTATAGTTATAGACTATACGGCATAGAACTATTCTTAATTCGGGCTCTATATATTTTTCTCAATTAATACATGTACGAACCCTTTATGACCATATACACTGTTATTTTAATTTAGTTTATAAATATATATATATATACGTTATTTGCTGATCATGATGTCCCCGCTGCGGACCGTTTATAGTGTACACTTTGACTATAAGATATAGTTATAAGATATTCAACTATAAATATCATGTTCAAAGTCCGGATGAGTTATCCTATCTCTAACTTTAACTTTAACTTCACCTTTCAACTCTAACTTTAACTTTAACTTTTAACTCTAACTTTAACATTAAATCGTGTTTTGGGACTGATCACAAAAACCAAGATAGCCAACAGCCAACCATCTTTAATTTGAGAGTTAAAGTTTTTAGCATTATTTCTCAGAATGTACAGGAGGTGTCTTTCTCAAATTTCACATGAAGGTTCCCCATGGTTCCTAGTTATGCTTATCACATTTTTGGACTGATCTGAAAACCAATATGTGGACAGGCGGCCATCTTGTTACAGTTTAAGTTTGTAATCGCTATTTCTCAGAATGTACGGGAGGAACCTTTCTCAAATTTGATATGTAGGTTCCCCTAGGTTGTTAGCTGTATATGTTAACTTTTGAGGTTGATCAAAATACTGATTAAGATGGCAGACAGGCAAACTGATCAAACAGATCAGAGAAAAGAAGAGAAATTATCAAACTGACATAGAACTAATGAAGATGGTACGATGGTGGGTTCCAAGATCCCTCTTGGATATCGTGTTTTACCTTGCTTTTTTTTCATGTGGTTAAAATTAACACAGGTGCGCAGGAAGACAACTAAAATATTAACAACCTTTAATTATATATTTTGAAAATTATCTGATGATTAAGTGAACTCATTCTTTTGTTTGAATTTGATCGGTTCATTCACAAATCGTTTAACTCCGTGATATTTATGAAGTATTAACAATACCAAGGGAAGGGAGATAACTCGAGCAGTAAGACGATAACTGTATTACGCAGAGATCGTTACCTCTCATTATAATTATATCAATTTGTAAGATGATAAATGGTTTAGTCCTCGGGGTAAGAAAAGGGCCCTTGCTGCATGCATACTGAACATCGAAAAATGACTTTTAAGGCACCGATGCCGTGCAACTGTAATTGTAAAGATATTGTTGCGACTGTGTACATGATGTTATATTCTAACTATAACATGCTTACTGTTTTTTTAACGAGTTTCATGAGCTGTAGATAGAGGTTCCCCAACACGTGGTGGTTGGTTATCCTGTTTATCTAACTCGAGTTAGTTAATCTTTAAATTCTAAAATTACCCAATGAGAGTTAGATCACATGATAACTAACCACCAGTCGTTGGGGGTCCTTTTTCTCCTACAACATCAAATTAAAAATAGCATTACCGACCTCGATGTTTACAAGTCATCTTACCGTTTCGACCTCGTTTAGGTCGTTTTGTTAAATAAAAGTTTACAAAGTTAAACAAAAGCTGACAATTTAAATAATGAAATGAGTTGGTTCTACTGTTAAATTCTGTACAGATTTGGGAACTGTTTCATCGCATTTTGTGGAATTATTTCATTTTAGGCGTTATTCCGTTGCTATTGATTAGAAGGAATTAAAACAAAATGAGTTAAATATTGTTGTTTTGTCATTTTGTTACGTCATGTGATAAACAGAATCTCACATGAGTTTCCATTTGATGTGAGATTTATGAAATTCGTTAAGAATATTTTAATTTTGCTCGGCAGATCCTCGCAAAATTAAAACATTCTCAACTCGTTTCAAAAATCTCATATCAAATGGAAACTCATGTGAGATCCTCCCTCTATTTCCGCTGAGTTATTATTTACACTGTACATATAACTGAATACATAAATTTGTTGTTACAAAATAATTGATAAAAGTATATATATATATATTTACATTCTGTGTTGCATTTGCCTATATGTCGTTAGTAAACCAAATTGCAGTATCACAGACTGTATACTGCAATTTACAGTGATACGGCCAGTGTAGGAATACAACTGATACAAGGTATACAAACATGGCCGCCAGTCACATCCGATATCAATAGGCCTATAGCCAGATAACTTTCTGGGTTCGTTAGCATTTAGCAATGTAGGTCATCCCAAAAAATAGAACAACTTGACAAATTATGACAACATAAATTTATTATAAGATGTGTAGGTACCACAAAAATATTGTCAGCGCCATTCTAGATACGAAATTACCAAGTTTGTCAACGTCATCACACAGGGGCTCGGTTTCGAAATTTTGAGTTATGCATAACATCAGTGAATAACCACAACACTAAAATTCAGCATTTATAAAACCTGGAAAAAGTCGAGGGTATCGACAAGGTTTTAGAATGTGTATGAATACCTTTTTTTAGTGTTGTGGTTCTTCAGTGATGTCACCCACTACTCAAAATCACGAAACCGAGCCCCTGTAAACGTCGTCTGCTAGCGATGCTAATCTGACCGATTAGACATGGAATCTGTTTTATACGTACTGTCCTTGGAATCGTTATCGCCTACTGAAAGGACCACTTTAATTAAAAAACTTCGAGTATAAATGCTTCTGAAAATAACGTAATATTCCAGTCGATAAAAACATAAGCGTTTCCGAGGAAACAATAAAGTCCGTTCAGCGCCGCATCACTTTCAAATACATATAATCTATCAATGCGCGAAAACGGGCGACATTCTATTTATCTGTCACAAAAATTGCATTCATATCGACTGCATACTGCATCTGGTAACAGTTCAATGCTTAAATATTATATAGTAGATAATAAAGAAACAAATTCTTGCGAAGGTAAATATAAAATAAAACAGCAAGTATAGAAGACTTCCCGCCGGGCCTTCTGCCTTCTTGGGCTTCTTTAATATATATATATATCTTGTCGTAATACGCTAAATCAATACACACAATGTGTACTCATCTATTAGAAATTATCTGTAATAAAGATTGGACATATTGTACATACTAATTGAAGACAAACGAAATTCCTCTAGTTTACATTGGCTTATATCATATACTTTTTTACCGCCTATCAATTAATTAAATAGTCCATAATCGGATTGGCCATGCACATAGACGCTTAACATCAAACCGTGAATGTTCAGTATTTTACTGACCTTTCATTTCTAATTTAAGTTAATACGTTTTCTTGTAATATACTTAGGTAGCTACAATAGCCAGAGAAATGTCAATTGATTACTTCATGACTGGTTAAAGATGTACAAAGTATTTATTGCAAAGAATGTTAGCTATGTTCTTTAGGCAAAACTTCGAAAATAAATCCTATTGATAATTTTGTACAGAAAAAAAACTATTTATCCTTATTAATTGTGTCGGGACCCGAGTGGTGTTTGGCCTCTTATTAACATGAAGAAGGGGAAAATCGTTCTGAGTGTGCCACTTATATATAAGTACATTTCTAATTATTAATTCCGAAATGCAGTCTTGATCAGACCTGGCAATAAAATTAGTGTTTTCAGGATAGTCTTTTCCTTTTTTTTTTTTTTTTTTTTTTTTTTTTTTTTTTTTATACATTTTAACATTTTAGGATGTTTTTGCCATTAATCAATATTGAATTGGCGTAAAGTGCTTTTGATCACATTCTTATGCATATTTCATCATATCTTTTACAGTATATTGATCTGGAATGTTCTGAAAGGTTTGATTTGAACACTTAAAAATATTTCTGGTCTTAGGACTGATAGTCATTTCATGTCAACTCATAGACATTCAAAAAATGCCAAACACTTTTTACAATTTAAAGAAAGTCAGTATCCTGGTTACATGTAACAGGTTTCAATTAGTGTCGATATATTGACATTTCTTCTGTAAACTCTAGATAGGCTTACAAACCCAAATTTTATAGTTGCATACAAGAGCACTAAGACAAGAAGTGGTTCCTGGTTCCCTCCGTCTACTCTTTTGACGTAAAATCACGAATGTTACATCGGATTGACGTTCGAGCGTCTACCTGCATTCGCTGTCACACATGCGCATTACCTTAAACTGTTTAAACTTAAAATATTTGTGTTAACAGCATGTTTAAAATACAACATGATCTAAGCGAAAATATGTAAAACGATTAAAACTAGGTTAAAGATGATACAGCGCGTATTGAAGACTGTGATCAATTGTGTGACATAGGACTCGGGAAATATCAACAAGGGAATTTCAAGTAAATTTAATCTATTATTATTTCAGCAATTCGCTTTTTTCTATAAATCGACATGAACTAATAAAACTAAAACAGAAAACACGAATGTCACTTTCCAACAATATAAGTCGATGCAAAACTATTGTGTTAAGAAAGTTTCCCAAACGATCGAAAAAAAGCAAAAAAATATAAACACCCAATAGGACGAATACTATTTATGATACACAATTAAAGTCAGTGTGATACATTTTTATGTTATATTTACTTTTAACAACATTTCTTAAAGTGTCTAATGTCTTTATCTTTTCAGGTCAAAGAGATTAGGAAACGAATGCAACAATGGCAGAAGGTGGATTCCTACCAGATAAACACGTGAACTACGACAACATTCTTCTTGAATGTCCCATTTGTTTGGAGCAGATGCAAAAACCGAAGTCTCTCCCATGTTTACATTCCTTTTGTGAGGAATGCCTCAGTACATACATCGTCACTGACTTGTCTGGTGAGATGGCCGCCGTGACGTCATTTCCCTGCCCTGTATGTAGACAGATCACATCGCCTGTCAATCACTCTGAGAGTAAAGAGATGTGGGCACAACAGTTTCCTACGAACAGTATGGTTAAGGAATCTACGAGCCGAACAAAGGAGTCAGATGCTCCACTTAATTGTGGTCCTTGCAAGAAGACAAAAAACATGGAAACACCGGCTACAACGTTGTGTAAAACGAATGGCATGCTGTTTTGTGACCATTGTAAAGTTAACGTACATGATATCCTACACGAAATATGTGACATTGTAACTCTCAATGAGGCACATCATGACGTGACCTGGAAACGAACGTCGTCAAGAACATGTTCCAAACACAAGGAGAAGATGGACTGTTATTGTGAAGATCATAAGTTCATTGGGTGCAACAAATGCATTATCACAAATCACCGACGCTGTGACGAAGTGCATACTATCAAAAAGTATTGTGAGAAACAGAAGGATAACTCCAGGCTTGATGACATAGACAATTCTCTCGAAAAAGCAGCCAACGTCATGGAATTGTTGTTAAATGCTTTTGACCAAGAGGTAGAATCCTTGCAGCGATGTCAGGATGTTGGCTTAAGCAGTATTTCAGATCTCCGACAGAGAATCAACACATATCTCGATAAGAAACAGGAGGAGATAACTCAAGAAATGATTTCAAATTGCAAAGCTGAGAAAGCTAAAGTTGATTTATCAAAGCAGAAATGTAGCCGACTGAGGGCTGCCATTCAGAACACAAAGGAAGCGTCAAGGACGGCACTTCGAACGGACGATAATTTCGAGATGATACAACTGTTCCTGAGAGGTCAGACAGAGATTAGGGCGTGTAATGATCTTATTGACGATATCACGCACTCATCGAAGTCCGTAAGCATCAAGCACGATATTGACAGGACGCACACTACTATTGACAAGGCAAGCGCTCTAACGTTAGGAAGAATTCTAGTGAAGGAAAACTCTTGTATCAAACCTGATGGTGTCGAATATATACCAAATGTAGGCATACTATCAAAATGTCGTGTGAGGAAAATAAGAACATGCAATATCAGGCTTCCTTCACGAACGGAAAAATGTTCCCCTCGCGGAGTATTGTTGATGCCGAATGATCACATTATAATAAGCGATCATTCAAATGGAAAAATAAAGATGTTTTCCGAAGAAGAGAACTGTTTGGATGAGTTGAAGATTGGCGGATATCTACGCGATATTTGTATCGTAAACAACAACACAGTGGCAGCTGCTTCATTTTCAGGAGAACAAGGCAGAATACAAATAGTGGAAATAATATCCTCTAAGTTGAGTCTCTCATCCAGCATAACGATATCAGGCAACACGGATTGTCATGGTATAGCATTCTTTGATGGGGCATTCATTGTGAGTACACCAAAGGACATTCGAAGTGTGACATTGAAAGGCAAAACTATGGTATCATGCGGATTAGGGGCTGAATGCTGCCATCTTGCCTACTGTCCAAAACAGAAGAAAGTATTTGCCAGCTTAAACACATCTACATGGGGTGCAGTCGCTCTTACAAGACTCTCCGCATGGATAAAAACAGATATGTTGATATCTGGAGTTGTCAAGAACGCGATGGGAGTAGACCTAGACCGCGAGGGGAATGTGTACGTTTGTGGTCAAGCGTCCAACAACGTAGTCCAGATTTCCTCAGATGGGAGCAAGGTTAGGGAACTTCTGACGTCAAAGGATGGTATAGACAAACCCAGGGCCATATCTGTGTGTGGGGACAAATTGGCAATCACCAACGAATCCTTCACACAAAATGATCAAATACATGTATATCAGCTCTACTGACTCTACTCACGTATCGTCACTTCCGTTAAGTCCCAAGCCGATCTTGCCAATAGACCGGGCAACAGGGAATGTTTTCAAAGTGCATTTGTTGGACATGGTTAGTGAAGTAAATCATGACTCATTTACATACTATCTTAGACGTACATATATGTGTTAATTCCTTAACTGATGTGAAGTGTTCGTTTGCTAAATCCTCAATACCAATACTGCTGAAATATGTCTTGCATAACGCAAATATTCTTCTTAGATTGAAGTGACAAAAACAAACCATTGTATACGTCAAATCCAACAAAAATTGAAATGAGCTAAAAGTTGATGTATACTTTTCTTTGTAAGCATACTCAAAATCAACAAATATAGCTGCTGTAATTTCAGTCGAAGCTCATTTCGTCTTCGTATATACCTTATATTTTTTACAAATTATCTCGTAAAATCAAAAGAAAGAAATAATGCATTTATTTAATCGTTTATTTGATATTTAACTGGAATAACGACTGTACGTTTTTCTTTATTTTGATTATTCAACAATTGCTCCATTATAGTGCATTTCTGCCTTTTTCGTTTAATGCTGTTTTAAATTGAACTGTTAAATTCATGACGTGTGCCAAGGTTTCTGTCCAATTACTTTTTTCAAACCCCTAAGCGGCGCGAAGCGCAGCAGGGTAAGATCTGTAAACACTTCCACTGTCCACTTCCGGTGCTTCCCCATGCGTGAAAGCCTTCTGGAAAATTGAGGCCGCATACCATCTATTAAATATGATCATTAACCCTACTATCTCCGTATTTATTACATTTACCGGTGAAACATCAGGAATTTTACTATGATAACATATTTTATCTTAACTGCAGTCAAGACAAAGAAATGTTATATCGAGATATCATTCTTAATATTGTCCAATCAGAACGGTACTTCACTGTAAAGAGTTTTAGTTTCAAATTCAGATGAAGCGACGGCAATGTAAGTGGCTGCTTTAAATTTGTTCAACTTTTGCAACATACATTAATGTATTTACATAACTGCACCATTGATATCATTTTCGTTTGGAAATCTTACCAGATAAAACTAGCAGCAACGGCAAAATTGCATTGAGCACCGCATTCAAAATGGCGCTCTGCATTGTTGTCAAGCATGACGTCATTAAAACTTTACATTGGTAGATTGTGTACATGTCTATAGCAGTCATCCGTAATTTCAACAGTTTTCTACCGATCTGAGTGAGAAATCGCGGCTGCTTCTTAAGTGCGCGGAAACCGATAACACAATATATTATCAGTTTCAAGTTCAGATGAAGTGACGGTAGAATAAGCGTTTGTTTTTATGCACCTCTGCAACATAAATAATAGCATTTACATAACTACACAATTGTTATAATGTATTTGTGTAAACCTTAATTACCAGATAAAAGCATTAAACGGCAGAGTTCCGTTGAATGACACATTCAAAATGGCGCTCTGCTTTGTTGTCAAGCGTAAGCGTGACGTCATTAGAACTAGCATCAAACATAACGCTACAAATGCCTGCACTTTTCTGATGTAGCAACATATGCAACGCGTTACTTTTTTTTAAATTAAATGAATAGAAAATGTAATGTTTTTTCCATTGAATATCATATATATTTCTGTCGTATCGTATCGTTCATTGTAGTATTCCTCTTATGATCTACAGAATAAATAGGATAAAGAATAGGCTTACAGGACAAATATTAACAAATATGTTTCAATATGCAATACTACGAAACTGACGTTTGCATTTTATCGTGCAATTAAAAATGTACATTTTTTGTGCCTTGGGATAGTTATTGAGTAGCAATAGTGTAACATGTGAGGATATTGAGAGATCATCAACAATTATTACCGATAAAATTAATGTCATTAACAAAAACTATGGAAGAATAAATTCAATATGCAGGATCCGTTCTCTCAGTTGGCATCTGTCAGATAGTGATTTTAATGTAAAGATTGCGTGTCGAGCAGCTTTACTGCATTTTCCTGTTTCCATTATTCAGTCTTTGCGTATTGCAGAGTTATCTTCTCTTGAGAACAGGTATTGCTTGTTACGTCATTGGTTTGTGAGAGTAACGTCATCAATTTTTGAGAAAATGACGTAATTTTCTCACACAAACCAATGACGTAACAATCAATACCTGTTCTCAAGAGAAGACAACTCTGCAATACGCAAAGACGGAATAGACACGTAGTTGTCCCCGCCGATGATCATGGGTAATCTTGTTTACTTCGTTGGTGTCGTAATCGACAGAAAGGTTTCTTTGTGAAAAACCCTTTGCAAAAACGCGTTGATTATCCTGACATTTCCTACAAACACTTCTTATTAAAACATCTCGCTCAAGTTTGATTTTTGCCGGGATTTACGTGCATACAACTTGACGGTTTATTGATAAATGAGTATTTGGAAATTGTTTAAAGAAATCCCATGGAAAAGCAGATGTGTATGCTTCAACATAAACAGCTGTTTTATGGGTCTCATAAGATAATCTTAACAAATCACAGAATTTGTAGCAAAGAAAAAATATTAAATTTGGAATCAAATGGAAATATTCCACAATATAACATTCGTTAGGTACAATTTTGACATAAAAGAAATTAAGAAAACGGGTCTATACTTTCAAAAAGATACCATGTCCGACAAAGTAAGATGGCTTTTCTTATTGCAAATAAAATATTAAAATGTTTTATGGTGCTAAGCTGTTAAACATGTCTAAAATATTGAATTCAAAACCATCAACCAATATACTATTTGCTAGATAGTTATGACCTGATGGCTAGTGCCCGTACAACTAAGATCCCATATTGATGATCCATATTCCACTGGACTGGTTTCTATAGTAGCCTCCCCTTAACACCCGTTTAGAAATGACAGTACCGTAGTTGGGCCAGGCCAATTCCGTAGAGCAGGTAGCTCAAACGGTTAGAGCAATATAGTATAACAATCTGTGGTGCGGGTTTCGAATTCTGGTCTAGCTATGATGTTTTTGTTACACTCGGAACACTGTTGTCGGTCATATTTTGTTAATTGCATTGTTCTTAATTTTCATAGGTGTGCCGCAAGGTATGCTTGTCTTTTCAGAAATGATTTAGAAAAGCTATAGTCATACCGGAAACAACAGTTTCCAGTACTGTGTTACAGTTTTTGGCAGCGGTATAGGGATCCTTATTCTGGCATAATATGTTAAATGCTTCTGAGCTATACAAACGATCTACTGATAAACAGGTGTGATATTTTTATCTTTTCAAACTTGATATTGATTTTGTATTAGAATACCAGTAATCATTATTTTTATATATTCAAGTGTTTGGTTTAACTCATAAACCAACATATGCTGCCAGGAACATATTCATCATGAAATATGTGTATGCCAACGGTCTGTACGGAAACGCCATGGTCTTAGCATTGCCAATGTAAAGAGACGGTTATATTTGAATATGATTATTACATTTCTGACCATAGACAAATTAAAAAACCCATTTACAATCTATGTTGTTTAATATACTTTTCAGTCGGTTGGTTGGATAACGTCTTAGGAATGATGACCAATATACAATATTTGATATTGCATCTGATCCTGAAATTCAATTCGATTCAATTATCTTGTTACTCAGCAAGTCCTTTTGTCGGGTTTAATGGTACCAATAATTGGTAAGTCAAGATTACCACCCAAAAAGTATCCGGTAGATCGTGATAGCATGACAGGGCTATATATCTTTAGTGTTACCGGTAGTTTACACTGTACGATGCTTTGAAAATTCCAAGAATGATTTGCATGCCCGCCGTCCGAACATTGGTCAGATTCTAACACCTCAACGCTGAAAACATCGATGACGATCGTTAATTGAACGTGGTCCAGACGTAATTATATATCACCCAAGCGACGCCTGTTATTTACAGAGGAATCATGGTCGAACGAACGGCCATCAAAGTGTGTATTGACGTTGAATCAAGTGTTCGCTGCCTGTCTCTAGTGCTTTGGAGCGGGACGGAGTTCTCAGTGATGGTTTGGGGGGGGGGGGGGGGGGGTTATAATGTTTTGAAGTCTCCTTTTGTGATCATCCCGGGGAGTTTGCTACCGCGATGTGTAAGACTAAGCGAGGCCTTACACGACAGGCTATTCAGATAGATGGCCCTTTTATTGCACTTTCTCTCATTTTCAATATTTATGGTATTGTTTGACAGGAGATTGCGTAGTCGTCATAACCCCTATATCACCTTCCTAAAGTTAATAAACGTTCTCTTTCAAATAAGATGTGTAGCGAGGAAAAAGATCAGTTTTTACAGGAAGAGGAGGGTTCACTCGTTGCTATTGTCAGGGATACTATCAATCATGCGTAAGACGCAGCGCTATTTTCTCACTATTCCTCAAAATGGAAAGTCATAAAAATAATATTACGAAACATATCTATAATGAAGATGATTTTAACTTTCTTTTTCTCTTTAGTATACTTAACAATTCTATATGAAGACTTCACGTCAATTTGTGTGTTTTCGCCAACCATTTATATTTGTTACATGTTTCATTTCTTATAAATCAATATAGACATTTCATATCAAATCTATTTCATTGCCCTACTGTTGTGTACTGGAATTTAAATGTAATACATTATATGTTAATATTAGTTGTTATTCAAGGATGTATAATATTTTACAATATCAACACGATTTAGATACTCTTTTGATAAAATTTTCTCTCATAAATGGTGATACATTCCTAATTAGAATTTTAATAATGGTATTTAACAATTCATGTTTTAATTAATAAAAATCAATAAAACAACAGATGCTTCAAGGTCATAACAATTGGCTGATGTTGATTCTAACAAAACTTCCTTATCGATAAATATATTAATCAAAATAAGTGGAACACTTTTAATTAGTATCACTAGTACGGAATTAATATGAGCGATATTATGAAATAAAATTTGTTGATGTACCGCAGACAGGAGTTGTGGTTCACAAGAGGGGTGGTTAACAGTATCATAAGGTAAGCATACTATTGTGTTATATCAAACAGTTTTCCTTTGCATTCATGATCATAACAATTACTATGTGTTATTTCTGAAAAAAACATCTTACATCCTGTATTTGTTGTTTTCGGATGATATTTTCTGGAAAATGTAAGGCTCATGTCAGGCTCGTATGAAATTAATTACTAATAGCCTATTCCGATCGCCGCAATTCACTTCGCTTAAGTGAATCTTTCAAAGTTTCACTTTCAAACCAAATATAATTAATTCACAAAATTTAACTTCCCTTTTCCTGGAAGTAAATTAATGCTATTTGATTACCTGTTCGGGGTTTATGTCCTTGCAACAGCCAGGTTTATATGAGTACGACATATATAGGTAATAACCACGGAAATGAATGCGTGATAACGAGAGAAGGCAAATATTAAATGTGGACAGCTAAGACAGCTAAAAGAAACTCAGGAAACGCCCGATTATTATTAGTTAATCAATTATTAGTTTCTTCTTGCCATACACCTGGAATGGGAAACAGCATGTCCCTAAAGCAGAATTACGCTCCTCTAATGACATGCAGTGTGATTGTGCAGGTCTATTGTTATCCCGAATTCACACAATTTTAGTAATGTCATACCAAGAAGCTTCTATGTATGAAATTGTCTTTTCACAGCTGATTTGCAACTCCATATACCGCTTGAGCTGTTATATTTTATAGATAATGCATTGACAAATGAACTTGCTTTCCGGGGTTTCGTACCGGAGGTGAATGGATCTACACTGAAAAAACTTTAGGGTCGTCTTTTGATTTCAAATATATAAATATTATAATAACATATAATACTCGGTTGCTGCATTTTGTTGTTGGTGACTTAAATACTTTCTGGCTACATAGGGTTCAGGAAACGCTGAAACACCTAATTTTCGGAGCATCGATTTTATTGCCATTTTGATAGTTTTTGTTGAATAGCCTTCAAATTTCTCGTTTTTGAATTTCAAACACCAAATTCAACTCATTTCTAATTTGTTTTCTCATCTTTTATTTTCCAGGGATAATATCCTCATATTCGTATACTTTGTAATACAGAATGGCGTTTCTGAAATGGGAGGACTATGTCATTTTTGTTATTACCCTGGCTTTTTCCTTGGGAATTGGTTTGTACAATTCACTTCGAGGATCAAAACAGAACACCACAAAACAATTCATTCTAGGTGATGGCAATATGTGGACATTTCCGGTGGCCTTGTCCTTAATGGTTTCCTATGAATCTGGCATAATGATGCTGGGAGTTCCGGCGGAAGTTTATATGTACGGTATGCAGTGGTATATCTCCATTATCGGGAGTTTCCTTTCCCATTTAGTGACTTTACGTCTATTTATACCGTTACAGAGGAAACTCAACATCACCAGCATGAACCAGGTAAACACTTCAAAACGAAAAAGGTAAAATTAGAAATAATTTATTAGTGATAAGTAATACTTATCTCCAGTTCCCTACCGAAAGTAACAAACAAGGGAATAGTTGTGGCTAGTCTTCAGGTTGCACCAAACCACCAAATAAAATAAATTTGATTTGTACAAGGATACACAAATATATGTTATCGCAAAAGATAATTTGTTAATGGATACATTTACAAATAGTTTTACTCAAACGTTAAATAAATTGATGTACTTGGGAGATTTGCTTATGATGTCTTATCAAAATATACATTTAGCAATATACACTTAGTCAAGGTCAATAAGCACTGATTAATGCCTTTCCCTGCAAAAGTTCAGATTTCATGAAAATAAAATTTATATCTACATGTATCCTAAAAAACGTAAAAAAACAAATGGCTATTTGAAGTAAGCGAGTGCTTTTCAGCATGTTATAACTCCTGAAATATGAGCAAAAGTAGTTAAAGAATTTAGAGTATCACTTTTCAGCCTTGGGTGACACCATTATCACCGAGGTATCATGAGAGATTACTTCCGTCAAAGGAAAGCATTATTTCTAATATCTCACCAGCATAGTGTCGCTGTCAAACATCAATTACGTCATAATCACCAGAATGTATACCACAAAAGACAATGGCAACATTAAAACTGAAAGCCATACAATAAGTTTGCATCATAACCATAATGCCGACGAGAATACATGCATAAAATATATTTCTCTTTGTAGTATTTTGAGCTTCGATACAACTCTCACGGACTCAGATTGTTTGCATCAATAATGAATTTGATGTCATCGGTAAGCTTAAAATTACTCCCGTGTACATACTGTATCGTTTACATTTCTATGAAGTAATATCCTTTTACATTGTACAGTAAGGATTGTTTTCAGAATTCGTATTTTTGCTTTTTAGTTCTATTTTAAACCATGGCATTATGATTGGAGTTCACATATTTTTCTTTTAAACAGATTGATATGTTACATTGTTCCTTTTTGAATCAATTTTGAAATACCATTTTTTATACAGCTGAACTATCTTGGGAGTGTAATATTTGTGCCGGCTCTGACGTTGGAACTGGGTAAGAATTGATTCACAAAACGGAATCTTTGCATTAGAAATAAAGTGGAAAATATACTACTGATTCTTTCTAGAACTTAATACAAACAAATAACGGTTTATTTGATGGATAAGAAGGCGGACAATCCTGACGTATTTCCAGGTAAATACAAATGTATCACTCACCATTAGCCCAGAATACATCTTTGTAACCATATGAACAAATAAATCAGATATGTCAATACATTTGATTTTCGAATTCCAATAGATAAAAACGTGTTTGTATACATATTTTTGCGTTGCATTTATCATATTAATAACATTGAAAGAGCAGAAACATCCTTTATTCATTTCAGTGGCTGATATTCCAATGGCAATTTCTATCATCACACTGACGGTTGTTGTTCTAGTGTATACCATTATTGTAAGTACTCCTCATCATCACATTGACGATTGTTGTTCAAGTGTACATTATTATTGCAAGCACACCACCTAACATTGGCGGTTGCTGTTCTAGTGTATACCATTATTGTAAGTACTTCTCATCATCACATTGACGGTTGTATTGCTAGTGTTTGCCATTATCATCACATTAACGGTTGTTGTTCTAGTTATATCGTCATTGTAAAATTTTCCTCATTATCAAATTGATTTGTTTTGATTTGAAATTGAAATGTCACATAGTGTGTTTTAATATTGACCACTTTATAAAGGAAATTTGATGGTTTCCCTTTGATTACCAAAATATTAGTATATAGTAATAGTATATTTGTGAGCAAAGTTAACTTTGTAGTCTAATGCACTGGTGATAACAAGGACATTTAACTCCAGTGCACTTGGTTGTACACAGGTCGTAAGCTTTTGCCCTGAATGTTACAGTTGTGTGACCGCACAACGCACCAAAAATACCGTGCGCACACCGTGCATACATCGTTCACACACCGTCCGCACATCGTCCACACATTGTGCGATTTGGTACAATTTGTTGATCAATATTACGGAATGAAAAAAACCCGGAAGACTCGTGTGCAATAATGTACACTGTATTTTTACTGTAATTTTTCATCACAATAATTAAGATTACGTACAATTTTATAATGCGTGTAACACAGTATACAGTGACCGTTAGACTGTCAAGAATGGATTTGGCTCCTAGCTCGGTAACAGAACAGGTAAATAACAATTTGATGAGTGACCGGAGTTTTACCTGGCCTGTGCCTGACACATAGAGCTGCTATATGTGATACCGTATGACCGTTATGAAAATACCACTAGACGTTGCGTTTTTGTTATTTGCATTCGTTTTCATCTATAGCTCCCTTCGCCTGTTTTTCATACCTTGGCGAGTGACGTAAGTGGCTCGGGCGGGGAAAAAATACGGTCCAGGTACAAAGTGGCTATGTTTACCTGTGTTGCCGAGACTGTGTTGTATTTTTTGACATGTGTCGATTAAGGTCGTTTAAAATCACCGAAAACACCATTGCTAAATTTAAGAAAGTATAGACAGAAAGATCAGCTTATAGATGTAGTTAGAATATAGAAACATACTAAACAATCGAATGTGTATGTTGTTAAGCCATTCCTCAATTTACACCAACCACGATTGTTATCGCACAACGTGCGTCGATCGTCCGCAAAAATGTACGCAAGCAATGATAGTCCAATTTTTTATCGTTCGCACTTCGTGCACATATCGTTCACACTCCGTGCACACATCGTGCGCACACCGCACATCGTGTAACGTTGTGCGATCCCACAACTGTACAAGGTTGTGCATTAGAGTTCACATGTTTATGCACTAGTGCTACATATAACACTGAAGAGCACTGGACTTCACAAGCTTGTGCATTGTGCGTCTGGTTTCCATAAGTTTATACTTATTATGATTTTTTCCCCTCCCATCTACTTAAAAAAAAAAATGAAAAAAATGAAAAACAACCATGGCAATAATTCATGTAATTTAAGTGTTCTAAAGCAGTATCCTTAAATGACAGCTATTTCATTCAAGTATGCATCAAGACCTTATTAATTAGAAGCAGTAAACCTGTTTAAATATTCGTGCATGTATATTATTAACCTGTAGATGTGTTTTAAATTGTGATACTTTAAGTTATGGACATATTCATTAAAATTCATTTATGGTTTTGAGCCTATCTTATCATGCATAAAGTATATATAGATATCAACTATTTAATTAAGTTGTATTTTAGTCTATTTAGGTTAAATACAGTGGTAGTGTTTGAGGCTGATACTATTTTTTGTGTAACTGACGTAGTACTACTTATTGGTCAGCAAAAATAGATGAATTATCTTTTTCAATTAATCATACATGTACAAGTTCAGTGGTACCCTTGACCAGAAACGATTGACTTATTTTCACACCTTTAATTTTCAATCACAGAAAATGCACTTAATTTAACAAATAGCTTTAACAAAGTTGTATTGTTTGTTAATTTATTTGGTCGGGAAATAAGATAATGACCTGCTATAATTCAAAAACTTTCCCTGTTCATAGTTAGATAAAAATGTTATTATCTTTACAATATTATTCTGTCTGAGAAACTTTGAAAACTATCCTGATTATCAACATTCTGATAGTGAGTGATGGGTGAGTGATACAAGGTGACCAAGATAAGGCACTGCCCTTAAGAAGTCTATGTTACCACAGGTGAATGGTAAATGTTACTCCCCATATTCTCCGGTATAGATGTCATATTAAAATGAAAAATATCTGTCAGTGGGTCACGTTGCCCCAAGGTCCAGCTGCCACCGAAAGAAGGTTGTAACTTGAGGCCAAAATTTCAGATTCCCTGTGATATGGAAACTTTATATATTTCATTGATTAATTAGTTAATCTTTGAGCTAATTTCATATGTCGATACTTTACCTACATGAATTTGCACTTAGCCATCTTTTAAATCAGGACAATAAAATGTCATTTCCACCTGGCCAACTGTATATAACTGCTAATTGTAATTGATTACCACTTATCTACTAGTGTTGGGAACACAGTGAAAGCCCCGAGGGGTTGCTTATGTTTAATTTTCTTGATTTGTTTATTTATTGTGGTTATGTAAAGCAAATATTTGTATACCTCTGATGGACCAGAATGATGAACATATTATAAAAGCAAATATATCACTTAAACATAGAAATAAAATGTGATGCAAATTTCACTCTATTAGTTAAAATGTACTATTAAACAATTTCTTTAAAATAATGAAAGTTAACATTATGTTACAATGAAGTAACATCATAGTGCACTGGAGTTAACATCATAGTGCACGGGACTTGACATCATAGTGCACTGGAGTTAACGTCACAGTATACTGAATTTAAGCACCGATGTGAACTAGAATTAGCAATACAAAGCTTTGTCTAGCTTGTCCACTACGGGTGCACTACAACGTGCACTAGATACCAAGTTGAGTTTGCTTCCAACTATATGGCTGACTATCGCTATTTTGATGAGTGCGATGACATGCTATATTTTGCCGTACAAGTGAGTGTAAGGAGCATAGATGTACAAAACAACCAAATCTTCCACCGTCGTGTCATCTGTAACAGCAATAGTAAAATGTGGCTTTGGACCTCAGTAAATGAAAATTCCGTTCAGATTTGTTTAATATGAAATTCTATTGCACCTTTAATAATCAAATGTGAAATTTGAAGTTTTTAGCTAATGTTATATATAATTTTCGATATTTGTCTTGATGGTAAACAATGTAATTAATATATAAATTAGACAAGTATAACTTAGTTATCACAGATATGATCAGTTAATGTATACCTTTTATAACAAATCAGAATATCATATAAATTTGGGGCCGCAGTGGCCAAGTGGTAAACGCGTCTGACAATCTGCTACCACTGACCCTCCACTACTGGGTCGCGGGTTCGAGGCCTACGTAGATCAGTGCCAGATACTGACCGCCGGGCGGTTGTTTTTCTCCAGGAAATCCGGCTTTCCGCCATCCCCAACACATGGCACGTCCTTAAATGACCGTTGCTGTTAATAGGACATAACACACAAACAAAGAAAGCTTATCATATTGTTATGTTACTTCCGACGTAGAAAAGTGTACCCTTCATTTTAAGATTCACATCAAGGGAAAACGTTCACCGTTAATTAATGTATCGATACATAGAATATTCTTTTCCTGTAGAACATCTGTAGATTTTTGTATGTCTTTCTTTAAACATTGTTTGTTTGTTTCTGTTTGACGTTTTCAGTTATTTTTTTATTATAGGGAGGGTTCACAGCTGTAATATGGACAGATGTGTTTCAAGCAGTTCTCATGTTTGGTGGCATGTTCGCAATTCTCATCAAGGTAATCAAGGAATTACTCGGCTGTCTTGTATAATCAAGGAATATGAATGAAACTTGTTTTATATCGTATTTTTAACGATTCAATCGAAAAATGTTTTCCGTTAAATTTTAACGGAGAGAAATATCAATAATTATCAGTTAATGAAACAGACATCCAATAGTAAGTAATGAAAAGCACAAAGTATTTATTTAAATTAATTCTTACTTACAAATATAAATTGGATTAATTGGATAACTTCTGTTTCCTGTTCATCGTCATCATAATCAAAGTAGTACGTTACAATTTAATCTCATAATCATATTATCCTTGAATGTGTAAAACAAGGGTACGATGGAAGCTGGGGGAATGACAAACACTTGGAACATAGTGAAGGAAAAAGGACGGCTAAACATGTTTGAGTAAGTTAATCTTTTTTTTTTATCAAATCAGTTTGTGCAGATCGCTTCTTATTTAGGTAAGTTAATCAATTTTGAAACTTTAAAAATGTAAAACATGGAAATAATCAAGCTTATTCTAATTTGATTATTTTTATATGGTAAGACCTCACTTCTCGTAGACTATTCTCTCATGTCTAACGAATCTGCGGAAATGCATCGCTACTTTGTCAGTATGCTAAGCTTATTATTGTCGGTGTAAGTTACTCTATTTGTTGTTTCAAATTTGGATTTCCTGAATCATCGGTGGCTCTAGGGTTTTAAAGCACCATATCATATATTTTTAGGAAGAACAGGAAGAGGGTTGGTTACAAGGCACTCCATTCCTGTAAGCTTGTCTTGTTGCTACACACAACCTAGTCTTCTATGGTAACAAGAACTGTCAACATAACATAAGTTCGAACTCAAAATCAATAAAGCTAGGCCAAAATATAAACGTTCAAGGCTTAAAAGACTAGGTGTTCCGAAAAGGTAAGCATCTTCTGCTTCATCGACGACACCCACAATGTATATCTAGTTCAAATCCAGGTAATTTTCCGTTTTCTTATCTAGAACATGAATAGCGCCAACAAAACGACAAATTGACTGAGACATGTAGATACCGTAGTAATAGACGCAGTGGTGTTACTGTCGAGAAAAGGAAAGTTTTCGATAGCAAAAGTCGAAATCGGCTTGCTTATTTTGCAGCTTTTCTTGTAAGCAGTCCATAAAAGTAATGTTGTAAAATAAAAGATCGGGAAAAGCGGCTGATGTAGAAGAGTCTGAGTTGTTCTTGATTTTAAGCTCTGGAGGATTAATTCGATCGGTATGGTCGAAACAATTCTTATTCAAGAACACCACATCGTCGATATATCTGACTGTGAAGTTAAAGGACTTGGCTAGGATTTTAGTACCAGTCCTAATAAGATCATCAATATAAATAAAAAGGGTTGTTATAATAAGCTCTGTCGATTATTTTGTAAAAGATTTACGTTAAGAGAGAATATTAAAAAGTAAACAATTTAATTATAAAACCAAGGCTTTTGGACAAAGTTGTTCAATGAGGTTTTCAGTGACAGGAATTGCGACAATTAAATGATCAAACAAAAGAAAACACATCATACTATTGTGATTTAGGACTTTAGACATTTTATCAATACCTTGAATGCATTACAATGAAATATTTATATTCTTTATTTGATTAAGTGATTATGATAACTTGACCTTGTATCAGGTATCTCTCCTGTAATCATTTGGGTGGATCATAACTAAATGTGATATATTTCTTTAAGTTTTAATCCTGATCCAACCTTACGCCAGTCCTTTTGGAGCCTATTTGTTGGGAGCGTTATCTCTGGATTCAGATTGCAATTTACTCAATCGACATATCAACGGATCAAAGCAACTCCTACAGAAAAAACAGCTAAACGGTAAAAGTGTCGGAGATCACAGTTAAAATTGATTCTTAATCGACGAAATTTAAATTGAGAAAACGTTTGTAAAATAAAACGATATCTTGAGCCTGTTCTGTATATCTATACTGCAAACAACACAAAATACTATGCTTTTGAATTGATATGAATGATAGCCCTTCTGTACATTTCAGAATGTACCTCATAGCGTCCTTGTTATTCCTGTTTGTATCTGCGTTATCGGCCATGACGGGGGCCGTCATGTTCGCGTACTATCAAGCGAAAGGATGCGACCCACTTTTAGCCAATCAAGTTAGAAACCCAAACCAGGTGATTGTTAAAATTAATTACAATGTACCGTAATGTTTTGCCTATTTCCCGCGGGTTATACAGCTTCTTTCTTTGACAATGCCTGCTGCGGGCTATCTAATGAAGCGGGCAATATGACGTAATGTTTTCAAAAAGCTGTAAAAAGAGCGGGTTATGCGATATCATCCAAACCCTTTAAACTTATAATTCTGCAATTATAAACAAATGCACAGCAAATCTATAGGAATTATAAAGTTTGTCGTCGGATGTTTGCATGATAAGATGGGATATATTACCAGCATGAGATTTTATTTCATGAAGATGATAATTTCAGGCATTTGCGGCCAATATACGGAGCGGGCAATACACAAGAAATTATTTTACTCGGAAGATCGATACAAAACGTATTTTTAAATCTGACGCAATTTTCTTTGGTCAAGTTTCAGCCTTCTCCATACAACCTATTTAATATCCAAGCAGATACAGATATATAAATATTGCCTATCAAGAATTTCTTTTGCAGTTAATGGCCAAAATGTTACCAGAAATTTTTAAGGATACACCCTGTCTTCCGGGACTTTTCTTGGCGGCGCTGTTCAGTGCTTCGCTCAGGTAATAAGAGAAAATCTGCATGACATAAATAGCTGCAGAGATATTGTCACAGTTAGAACATGTCTCTCACAACAACCATAGAAAAACACTATCAGATGGACTGTTAACATTCCTATACACTGCCTTACGTTTTCAACAATCATAAACAAATTCAGCTGTATACCACATATTCCAACTCACTTCTGATGATCGTCAAGATCCTTGTCAGTGACAGTTGTAAACTATTAAACAAAGTGCTGTACTGAGGAATACAATCACATGTACATTGAGGAGAGTTTAATAGATAAAGCAACACTCTTGTTATAAGCTGCGTAGAATGCTTGGAATATATGATTCATGATTTTATAAGGATTATTTTATGATGGATTAATTTCATACGCGAGCACTTTTTAATGGTGCTATTTCTTGTTCATGGCGTCATCTGTCGCCAGCAGACATTTTTTAGCATTGATTTTCATACGTACAAGAAAAAAAAGGGAATATCACAGTACTTTTATTTTTAATCATCGCTCGAGACAAACAGAATAGAGACATAGACATGCCCCGCCCCTTTGTTTTAACCATCATCCAAATATTCAATAATTCTTAATGGATAATCTTCAAATTTTTGTCAGTGTCTGAAGTAACACGTGCTTTTAACGGATGTTCTCTGTTTTTTACAGCACCATGTCGTCGGTGTTCAGCTCAATGTCGGCCATGTTTTGGGAAGATATCGTCAAACCACACACCAAACCTATGTCAGACAAGCAGGCTATACGAATCGCACAATTATCCGGTGACATATCTGCGATTAAGTGATAAATGCAAAAATTCCATCCATGATTCTAGCACTCTGCTATTTTTATAAAATGAACTCTCTATATGATTTTATCTTAAGTCCATGGTGTTTTAGATAATCTCATAAAACATGTTATTTCATTTTTTTATGATATAAAATACTGATATTATAAGTATAGTTTAAACTATGTTATTAATTTGAAACAATATTGGGATATTTTACATTCTGTCTTTGCCTGAGTTTATGTTTGTTTACAGTTTGCAATAAGGTTTAACCTATAACTAATTATGACATGTGAAAAACAAGTCATCGAAATCCTTTTATTTACACCTTCAGTATTACTTTTCGGAGTGCTGGCCATAATGGTTGCCTTTGGCATATCTTCAATCAAGGGACCCATACCTCGAGTACGTTGATTATTTTTATGTGAAATACTCATCTATTGTACATCTGTCTAGTGAGGGAAACATTGTTTTCGAGGAACTTATATGATATATGATAGGCCTATAAGCTTTTACGCAGGCTTATTAGCTCCAATTTTCACCCATCAAAAAGGGGTACCAATTTAGGGCTCCTGGTGGCTATCACCGGTAACTTTTGCATACATTTTTCTTTGGGTTACGCCGTCATTCATACGATATGAAATTTAGGTGGCGAAAACCTCAATTGTTTCCTGCATGTCACAACTGCAGATTAATTTTCTTTCAACCTTTTTTCATCATTTTGATGTTTTGTGACATTTGATGATATATAGATTTGTAGCTCTGTGTATGATTTTTTGTTTGTTATAAGATACTAGATATCACAGGAGCATGCATGAGCGGTGCAACACTCGGAATAATGCTACTTGGGTGGTTCATACCGACAGCAAACGCATTGGTAAGTATATACAATTCAACAAGTAACATGTAATGACTATGTGTGTTCTTTGAATGGTATTTTGCTCTTCCGTAGCGCCTCCCTTTTTTGCTTAAATGTTGAACGTTCACCCAGTTGAGGATCGCAGTGAAATTGGTCCCAATGTCGAGACATACCAAAGCTCTTAAAATGATCGTTATTGTTTTCTGCTTAGCGTTCAGCATTTAAGGTGATGATAACAACTGGTTCACCCGTTGTCAGTATTTTGTGACCGGGCGTAATGCTGTAATGGGTGCCTTTGTTATGATATTTCAGTTAGGAAGCACTATCAGTTCGGCATCAGATCCGTGCTGTCACAAGTAGACCAACCAGTAGAGCAAATACACCAACACATCCTGCCTCATGCGCACATTTACAAATGCACGCACATGGAAGCACATCCTTAAATGACTTAAGCTTATGATTGGACGTTAAACCCTTTACAGCAAACCAACGTCCAACTTGGGTCAATACACTTCCGTTGGCCAGATACACGAATGTAGTTCAGTTGGTAGGAGAAAAACTACATTAATCGGAAATATATGGTTCGAATCGCAGTCTATCCTTGCTTAATTTTCAGAATATTGTTGTTGATTGCGTTTTGTTACTTCTGCTTAATAAACAAATTCTGCAAGAAATGGTTTTCTTTTCAGATATGATTTTTTAGTCGTTACGGCGAAAAAAAGGTTTCCTGGGAAGTTACAGTTATTGACAGTGGTTCAGCCTTTCGGTTTATGGTATCGTTTTATGCGTTAGTGATCTGAATTTTTGGAGTATACTTTTTATGTTTAGAACAGGACTATACTGAGTATTTATACATCTATCGATTTGTGTTACTTTCACAGGGTGCGTTAATCGGTGGCGTGGTCTCTTTCCTGTTTGTGGGATGGGTATCGGTTGGAAAGTTGGTTTCGTCAGGAGTACGTGTTAACGACAAATTAGAACCGGCATCAACAGAAAATTGCCCACGATTCAATATTTCTGTATTGGCGAATGCAACAGAATATGGCCATATACCATCAGGGATAATGTGGAATGGCACAAATATGGTAACAGAGGCGACCCAAGCATCAATTGCAACTGGACCGTAAGTAATTTTATACAACCACACTTCGAAGACTTGCTTTAAAAATCATAGGATTACTTTGTACAGTGTTACATTCGCTTACATTGGGTATTATGTACATGTAGGTGTCATTATGCCCTTCGTCCATCAGTCGGGCCAGTGTCTAGTTTATAATCAAATTTGCACAAACACTATGAACATCAATCTTTGGAGGCTAGTTGAAATTCAAAATCGGACGTTTTAGTTTCAAGGTGAGATTTATTGAGTTTTCACATATGATGGAAAAGTCACACATTTGGTTGGTCCGGAGATTGTTTGCTGAAATATTCAACAAAACATCATGAAAGTATACGCGATGTCAATCTCTGTAGACCAGTGGATGTCATTTATTCAAGCCCGGGACACCGCTTAAGAACTTTTATATGATTTTTGCAAAAGTAGAATTCAATCTTTACATAAATTCTGATAAAGCTCTCTACTCAAAGTTCACGAATTTTACAGAGGTACATAAATATATATATGACATTCATTTCACATAAAGTGCCTGGTCATATACTCAATGTCAGGGTAATTATTTAAAAGTAAATGTATAATGGTTGGAAATACATGTATGGCGTGTTCACGCATCGTTCACTAAAGTTTCTTAAACATAAAACGATTATGTTTTCTAACACAAACAACAGGAGATTACTAAGTCATTTCCAGGTCAAACGTTCAAAATAGGGCAAATGCTTCAGAATCATCATACGATAAAAAGAAACTGTGCGTGTCCGCGCATTCCTTTCTAAACCAAACGTTACCATACCCATTCCATTTTCTTGACACGATAACCTGTATGGTGTTTTACTTCAATCTTAGTAACTTAAGATTTAATAGGTAGAAATCACATTGTCATTTTGACTCAACAATGATATCTGATGATATATTTTGAATTTCCTTTGGTTAAGGATTACTGCATTACTCCTAAGTGTAAGTAAAGGAAAGGGAATATTCAAATCCATACATTATTTTAATACAACATAAATAATGTTATCTATAACTGTAGGTCTTACGGTTATCTTTAAAGATACAGAGCGATAGACCCTGCCGATGTATGTCTTGTCCTCGAGGTTTGCCATTATCTTGATGACCACGATTTTCGCTTTTATGGTGCAGTGTGTTTATTGTTTTCATACTGTATCGATAATCAAGGTTTTTTAAAGAGCAAACACGTTAATCTTTCAATAAATATATGCATTGTTCCAGTACTATATTTCCTTGAAATTAATGATATAACAATTATCTCAAAAATCGTAGAGGTGCATAATATCCCTCTGTATGATTTCGAAATGATGTTTTATGAATCAAAACGATCAATGCAAAGTTATAAATAACCAATGAATACTAGTAATTACAATAGTATATTGGCGCAGTGCACTGTTGATTTGGAATGGAATTGATGAAGACAATGGCTCATATGTAAACTTATATGAAATAAAGTTGATTTGTTAACAGACAAGGCCTGGATGTGCTATATTCTCTCTCCTATAAGTGGTTGTTGCCGCTGGGGATGTGTTTGGTATTCATTGTTGGACCAATCGCCAGTCGTTTTCAAGGTACAGAAATGATTTCATTCATGGAATAGAATCAATGTGATACAAAGATCAACCACGTATCCCAACTCCCATCCCGATACTGCTTTGCCCGTGATTTCTGACCCTTTTGACCACCAGCATGTAGACATTGTGGAAATAAATGTTACCATTCAGTTGAGTAAAGTTGTTGAGAACTTTGTGAGACATATTGTAAACAAGCTTTTTACTTCCAAAATGATACACTGTGATTTTGCCTATAATATTATTTTACCCGTAATCGTATTATAATAAGGTGTAAAACGCAATGCTGTACAATACTTTGTTGTAAAAAAAATAAAATTGTTAAGGGATTCATAAGATATATTACACAAAACGTTTAACTTCAAAAGTATTAAAATGTAATCTTTGGACCGTGACCCTTTAATCTCGACAAATGAATATCAAAATCTTGTCAAGTATATAAATCAATACTACCATATTATGGTAATAACATGAATCGAATGTGAATTAAATTGTGTTAATGATATATCTTATACACTTTCGTTTTACTACGGACACATGCATGCACACATGCATAATGATTATATTACACCTATAGTGGCTACATGTAGCTAGGCTTACGAGCAACGACAGTTTTGGGGTCAAGGTCAACTCTTGACAGCGAGAGAAAAACAGCACCTTTTGCTGAAAACCTATTTAGTAGCTTTTTTGTTGAATTCATATTGAACACATGAACAATCCAGGATCCTCGCCTTAGGGGCAGTCGTTACAAACATGAAGAACGAAAAACGAAAAGAAACTGCTCAATATTTGGAAACAGCGTCAAATCAATTGCCACACCTTTTATGAGACACGTATTTTTGGATTCATTTTTGCAATTTGAACTGATTGTTTTATAGTAGTTAAATACTTACAGACGTACTCTTTTCGTCAACAGCTCAGAAACCTGTCGACCCATCATTGGTTGTTCCAGTGTGTGATCATCTGAGTTCCTGCATTCCGGAAAAGATCAGAAAGAAGTTCCGTTGTGGAGTCAAGTACTCTGGAAAAGATGAGGTAGGCTCTTATCAAACGAGAAACACGTAACATTATTCTTGTTTCTGATACATACATACTGTAAGATACAACTGCTTACAAATATACGTTATTGTATAGAAAAAACATCTTAGATGTTTATAGTATAAGACAGAAAACTTAATGATCGTTACACAAATCAGGGAAATCGGCTATATACTGTAATTTGTAAATCAGCAAATATGTCGTTATGGTTGAACATATAGGCTATATCAAAACAGGATTATGGTCTATTTAGAGAGAGATAAAGGTAGCGGACACTGTACAAGTATTGTTTCCTCGGTTCTTTATTATGTTGAAGTAATAATAAGCAACAACATATCTTCAGTTAAACTGTTGGTTACTAAGGGACAGGCATACATGTACATACATTTACATGTACCGAGGTGTGGAATGTGCCAAAACACTCCTGACCCTGTGTGGTCAAATAACATATCTAACACATGTCTGGCCTATAGTGTCAACGTTCCTCTTCGCAACCGTTCGTATTGCTTTATCTTAACGACGTATTTGTTCCTGAAGGATTATAATTAACAGTATAAGATGATAATTTAATAATTGTATAATGAGTGCTGATTCTTCATTATTGTACGATTTTTTTCATTTTTGTTTAAAGAGAAATTCATTAATTGAAACTGCTTCCCCGACTCTACAGCCTACAGTACGTTGTATATAATTGTATATGCCGTCATCAACCTGTACTGGTTTTTATATATAGCTTTATATGAGGTATCGATAAAATGTAAGGGTTATCGAGTGATTCTAATATGTCTATATTCTTCATTTCAGGAAACTATTAAAGACGAACCAGATATAATGGATGAGCTTGTATCCGTCCCCGAAAATAGTCTAAAGGCGTTTGACGATAATAATGTATGCTAATGTATACAAGTCTGTATCCCATATTCATATTCAATTATATATTAATGTAGCAAGGTCAATCAGAAACCAGTAAGAAATATATTGCCGGTGGTGTATATTGTCAAACATTTATAACAACAAATCGATGCTTTAATGTAATGTTGTCATTTTATTTAGTTTTCTATGTGCGTCTGTAACTAGGTACTAATTAATCTATTACATGGTGGTTTTGCTCCAGTTAGTTTTTAAGAGTTTAGGACATGTTTCGTTGCTACAGGTATCATTAAAAGCAGTAGATACCAATATCTTTTACAATGTTTGTGTTTTTGCCAAACATTCCAAAATCAATATCTGCAGTTTAAATTCCACTTTCAGCTTCAAATTGAAGCCCTAGTCTTTTTGCAAATTTCATTAGATATTTATTCACTACCAATCTTCATAACACGCATGCCAGTACTTGTGTCACATTTCATACTTTTCTTTTCCTAAGAAGTAAATTTCTCGCACATTTGCTTATTCAGTTTAGATATCTCTGCTGTTCCTCTATTTAATAGCCAGCTCCAAATATCCTACTAAGGGCATTCTCCTTCGCATGAACTACTTAGTAAGGGATATGTATCGACTGCACATAGTCTACTCAATTATAATAATTGATCTTCTATGCATGAACTACTTAGTTAGGAATATTCGTCAACTTGGCATGTACTACTTTATTAGGGTAATTGAATTCCTTAGCATGAAATACCTAGTTCGGGTTTTTCATATCCCTCATAAATGTCATCATGACTCTTTATCTCACAACGCTATCATCGGTATTACTTCTTCACTTCAAAGATCGTTGATGGCGTTACATTATTCGTCATGGCTTTGATAAATGCCATATTTAGTATATGATACACCCTTCTAGAACACCTTGTCTGTTCCAATAATCTAGTTCTCAATGTGGGCCCTTCTTGATGTTTATGTCACATTTGCTCTTATATAATTATTCTATTCTCAATTTTAATCTCCAAGCTTTGCGATATTCCTGATTCAGTTTAAATGAACATATTATTATACTATGCTGTCCTGTTGCTTCAGATTAAATTAAAATAAATAAGGATAGTCGTTAACTTGATACATGTATAATGACATGGATAGTCTCGCTTACTTCATAAAGTTTATTAAAAAGCATACTTAGTGTGATGAAAATTACACGAGTTGTCTCTCCTACTTTCTTTAGTTGTAATGGTTGAACGTATACTATTCACATGTGACTAAACCTTTAAAATAAAGTATAAGATACAGAGTGCAAAAAGTCAAACACCATTTACCAATCAACTATTTCGTCCTTGTCGGTGATGATAGGGCCTACAATGTGGTGGAATTTCAAATTGGTCTAAAGTCTGAATTACGTTTGAAACAAAAGGTGAAAATGGAAGGCGCGTAAAACGCCTTAATGTTATAAACCTCAAACATAACAGGAGTACTAGTTAATAGCAAATCAGATAAATCATGATTAGTCTGATTGAATGAATTGAACAGTGTTCCTTCGTGCTAAGGTTGGTGTATTAAAGATCCTATATATAATATGAATTGATGGAAAAAGGGAGCTTCATATTCAAAAACGTGTAATGTGGATACCGATGGATTTCGGGACATCAAATGATTTAAAGCAGCTTTATAATTATTTAAGTATATTATATATTTGTTGTGTATTGTGAATTGTGATACCTGTATGTGTATATTATATTAAAGTGTTGTGTATCTTGCTCTACATTAACATGGTAAAACGATTATCATACAAATAAATAAATCAGTAAATGTATGTAGGCCGGTTTCAGGGGCAAGAACACATTAAAAATATGCTAAACAACTTGTGTAATACATATTTGTAAACTGAATAAACTTGTAAACCGGTAATGACGTGTGGTCGGTCATGTTTTGCACGCATGAAACAACACAAACACCGTGTAAGTTATTGCAATAAATTAAACGAAATGTATATCACAACCGTAGAACATATGTATGTTAACCTCTGTACACTGAAACCAAATGTATATAAAGATTGAATCCTGATGGAAGGGTCACACAGTATTTTGTTTTCATCCAAGGAGCTTTACAATTATAAGATTCAATGATTTCTCATCTTGTGATTATATCTCCTACTTGAAAGCTTATTTAATTGACACTGTGTCAGCTCATCATTAACTAACCTCATAGACAAGTGTGTAGTCGAACTAGCTACACTGTACCGAAGCTTCTGACAGTATGAGATCTTTTATAAAATGTGCTTCTCCGCCCGATATTTTCCGAGGACGCGGTACCACTTCGCGAACACACTTTGTGTCAAATAGTTGCTCTTTTTTGGCCCCACCTTCCTCACAGGGGATCCAACTAGTTTGTTGTAGAATCCTCTGCGTTGTATGACACTTTAAATGAGTCGTTGGATGTACGGAACTACAACAATCAGAACACGCTCACACTGACAGTTACACACACGAGCATGCTGGGGTCCCTAATAAAATAGGGATTTATGAAACATAAAGGAACAGTACATTGGTTTTCGGCTGAAAATGCAAAAGAACAGCAGGCGATGCACACTCCCTTGTCCCTTTTAAACATGGCAGTAGCTCGATTGATCTATCTATTTAATAATGTCCTAATTGATGAATTTGCGGTATTACCGATTACGACATAAATAAGAGGTCACTCTTGTGTCAATATATTAAGATAGTAAGTGAACATTCTGGATATGCACGGAGGACAGGAAATGTAAGGTTCTTCATTACATCAAACGAAAATATCTTTTATTTAATAAAATTCCTAAATAAGGAAACACATTAATTCAGTTCATCACACATTGCGACACAACTTAATAGAAGTTAAAATTAGAGGGAGAATTGTTTACAACGATAAGATATAATTACGGTGTACAGAGGTCATCATCATTATATCAAATTGTCTATTTCATTAATGAATGGTATTTAATGCATCAGAAGTTATTGCTTACAATATAAATATAGATAATAAAGACATAACACTCCATTTCTGCGTATACAAATAATTATCGTAAACGACCTTATACCTTAGATATCAAGCCAGTTATATCCATTTGAAGAAAACAGACATGATGACTTGTCAGTATAGTTACCTCCCATTCTAGTCAGTCATCCCTGTAAGAAAAAGAAAACGACCTACGGTCCAAAGGTTACAATTGATGTCCATACACTATGAAGGTAAAGCGCTATCATCCGAGGCCACTAGCCTATAGTCCGAATTGTGACAGTATCTGACAATTTAAAATCAGGACACTGTACATGTATCTGCATAGTTCAGTACAGGTGTGCTCCCGTGTTTTACACAAAATAATGATTTTTATTATGTGAGTACACGATTCGGACGTTCAAATTCCGAGAGTTTCATTTGTTGTAAGCTTATAACTTATCTCTCGACACCGGTTTGATTGCAGGTGAAATACTAATGGAATGGGGTGTGATACAAATCAACAATACGGAGGCACGGTAGTCTAGTGGTAGGGCGCAAGGCTCTTGACCAAATGGTTGTGGGTTCGAGTCAAGGCGCGGCACTGTGTTGTATCTTTGAGCAAGACACTTTACTCCGCTTGTTTCAGTCTACTCAGCTGTAAATGATTAAGTGGTTGGGAAGTACAAGAATTGTTAAATGCTAGCTGTGAACGTCGAAATGGCAGCACCGGCTGTATGCTCCCCAGGGAGTTGAGAAAATATTGGATGGCTGCAAAGGCCCCATACCCACGAATAAAATATTGTGAACCGCTTTGAGACGACCAACGAACTAGGTTGTGATAAAGCGGTATATAAGAACCTCGAATTATTATTTTTATTATTATAAATGGGAATCTATAACGACTGACAAATGACACCAAAGCCACTAGTTGTAACATTCGTGTGATAAATGATAAACACATTAACAAGGATAGAAGGGACATATTTTTATCAGTACTATTAAGCAGAATTAACTCGCTCCAACATTTGAATGCATTTATATAACATATCAGTGAACGGGCAAAGTGCTTACGACATTTTTGGAAAAGGGTAAGGCACAAATAGATGCCGGACAAGTGTGACAGCGAATAAGGCGAATTTTAATAATTAGAGGTAATCGTTTGCTGACCGGAGATTTGGTATGACAGGCATTATACAGCAGTAAAACCTGGTTATTTATTTTGGCATTATAAGAGGGTTAGGGGATACATCAAGGCCGATACATAGATTGATTTATAACCTTGAAACGTATCCGGTTAAAACGGCCTCACTGCAGTAACGGCTCTAGTGAAAACGGCCCACCCTATATATAGGATATACTATACAGAACTGCAAGTACTACAAGTGCATAATACAAATACATAAATTGATATTATGTTAATAAAGTTTCATGCACTTTTAAGAAATAAAGATATGTACAAGTACAGATAAAAGTATTATAATTATGTTTGGTAGTTAACCCTCCTCAGTCTCAAATACCTTTGCAATGACAGTGTTTCTACCTCAATATTTAAGTTATTTTAATTATGTAGAGAAAAGAATTAATTAGAAAACTTATTAAAAAGCATTTAATAAAAAGTAATAATAATAACTAATTATAATTTAGATATGGGATGAGGGTCTTTGTTGTTTTAACAGAGTACCTCGGAGTAACTCAATTAAAACTACAATTAGCGGGATTGGTCATAGGGTGTTATAAATTGGACGGATGTATAGCATAATTTTCACATATCATTTGAATTTGAATGAGACTTTCAACCATGAGACCAGCATCGACGACATGTTAGTGTGCGGCAGTGTTATCTATGGTGGCTTATATATGACATTTCGTCTTTTCGCTTTGTCGCCCGTGAAATAATGCCAAGCGAAAAACCGAAATAACGAAAAGACGGGAAAACCCGCCAAAGCGAAATAACAAAATAACGCCAAAGCGCCAAAGCTAAATAACGAAAAGACGAAAAAACGATATAACGAAAAGACGAAACAACGATATAAAGCAAGGAACTAAATAAAGAAAAAACATAATGACGAAAAGACAAAAAAATATCAAAAAAAATCAGAATGTTTGTGTTTTATTTTGGACCTCTTAGTTCAATACAGCCAATTTATTCAAATATACATCAATTTTCATATATGGGGCAAAGAAGTAATTCCAACAGTTTGGACAAGTTTAGGTTGTCAAATTTTCGGAGCTTTCCTTTATCAAGACACAGTGAAACAGAACAGTTACATGTACATATACATCATATTACAAGAAGATAGAACTGCCTTACTATAATTGAAAATATAGCTGTTATATAAAAAAAACAGTCCCCTCGGCTAAAGACAGCCGATGGCAGCAATTAAGCTGAGAACATCGCGGACAAGGAACGCTGATGTAGAGGACCTATTCTTGCGCAAGATGCACTATCACATAAAGTGAGTCAACGAGAGATAAGCACCAGAAAGAAGGGACCAATGTTCATATATATATACGTTCCGTTTTACTTAGCAATTTATTTAAATACACACCAATGTTCATATATATATATGTCCCGTTATACTTAGCAATTTATTTAAATATACACCAATGTTCATATATATATACGTCCCGTTATACTTAGCAATTTATTTAAATATACACCAATGTTCATATATATATATACGTCCCGTTATACTTAGTAATTTATCTAAATATACATCAATGTTTATTTATATATACATAAATATACTACAATTTCAGATATATGGGTTCACTTATAACCACATGTTGCGATCGAATACATATCAAAAAGCAAAGTATAACGGTATTTCAAATGAAAATATACAGCTGGTACAATTGTATTTATTACTTACAGGTGACATACATGTAAGCTTGCGTGCACGTGGTGATGTACAAATTATATCATAATTCAATGTTAACTCTGATAAAAATGAACTGGTTATTTGATTTTAAAATTAATTCTTCAGGTGTGGAATGGTGTATTAAACCTGTAAGTCTTTGAAGCAATTTAAACCCCATTTTTCTTCTTTGGCATGCTGAAATTAGGAATCATCACAATGGATTTTGGTCAATATTCAGAGCTGTAAAAATACACTTTTCGGATCATCAATGCGGCTGAAATCGTTCCGTGTACATGAAATTATACCAGCTTGTAATTATGTAAACAAATTATTACATATTTATGATCAATTACCGAGAATAGCATGCATTCATGAACCCACCCACGATCGGTAATCCAAGGCTAAATGGCGGCCGTTATCAAAAACACACTGATTAACAACCATTTTCAGAATACAAATACTACAATTTCAGAGATATGGTCGTGTTCACGCCTATTCACATAATGTAGGGCTTCAATGCAAGATGATCCTCAATAAGTATTTGTTTTGTCTCTCCATGAACATGTCAACTTGATATGCTTTTGACTTTCCAAAAGCTGAAGGCAAATTTTATTTGACTTATGAAATGGTTCAACTTAGCCCTGCTCATTGTATATATTATATAAAATCAAGTATATGAACTTTATTATTAGACATTTGATAATAAACTCTCATATTCTGTGAAAACTTTACATTTGCTTGTACATGTAAACATGTTTGTTATGACCTATTTTCCCAAAGTATATATTACTAAGTGAAATTGACCCAAGTGAAATAATTAATTACTTGAAGTGCATCACTTTATTTTGTTAACCTACAGCAAAAGGATGTGTTGCAGGCTCTTGGTTCTATCTAAGTGTGATTCATATGAAACATGTTCCAACTTTCTCACATAAATACAAATACATATATTGTGTACTTGAGTAACAAAACTGACAACACATCAGTTGTGAAAGATAATAATCAATTAAATATGTGAACCACAAACTTTAATTTGTATACAAGCCTTTATACTGTGTTTTAAGCTCAGGGCTTATTCGAACTAGATGAAGCTTCTTTAATAATTGTTCTCATTTTTACACAGCAGACACATCTAAATCAGTTTAAAAAAAATGTCTTGAGAAACACAAAAATAAAAGTTACCAAAGAAAAGTTCTCTGTAGTAATGTCATAAAAAGCGAAAGCACTTTGGCCAAAGAAGTTGATGAAAATCATCAATCTGTTAGGAATATATTGATGATTTAAATGACACTGAAACTTGTTGCTGACAACATAATAGCTTTAACGAGTGGGCTTGGTACCTGTAGAACAACAGATCTGAGCTAGTGGTGCTGTCAACAGGAACACTGGTGGTGGAGCTGTCGCTGGAACCGCAAGTTTTATTGTGGTTAGCTGAAAAAGATAGAAGAATGTTGTTGCATTCAAATTTAAATCATACTTGTGCCTAATAAGTAGAATACCCTGGACTTGTTATATAGTTTCTGGGACAAGAAAAATGATTGGGGGGAAGGGGGTGTTGCTTATTATTACAATGTGTAATATTTTGGTAACAGCAAAGACATTAAACATATCAAATAGACGTTTCCTTTCGCAGAATCAAAGTTCAAGTCAAAAAGTTCTCAATAGTCATTAATTATTGACAAAATGCTGAATTGAAACATGATTAATTGAAATTCAAAATCTCAATAATTTATTTTGTCAATGTTTGGGAAAGTCAGGTTTAGACATTTTTTTTTCATTTTAAGCCTGATTCATAGTGCTGGTACAGAAGTTTATGTCACATTTTTTTAATGTAGAATACATAAAGAAAAAAAAAAAGCTACGAAAATGCACCACGTGGAGTAATTGCGATTAAGTTGCATCAAAATATGTATATGATATGTACATAATTGCTAATGATCGACATTTAATTCAATTAATTTATTCGAATTCAGGCATATCCTCTTTTTGTGTAGGAACTCCGGACTGTAATATGACTTACTGTGATGTTATCAGATTAAACTGAAATCATGTCACAGAAATCAAGAAAACATTTCTGTATCACAATATTTAATGACAACAAAGGATATATATGTGGAGCCAAGATGGTTGAATTCTGGTTTAAAAATGCCTTTGATTGTTGCCTAAAAATATAAACTGATAAATGTGTTCTATTTTTTAGGTACATATATTAAATGATCTATTCCAAAATCTCAAAATCTCGACAATAACAAACAAAGGTATAAGGTCAGCTGATGTTAAGTTTTTTTTCTTATAAATGGTTTAAATTTTTTAAATCCCACTGGGGTTACATTACAAATGTCTATTACACAGAACGTTATGCCATACTGATATAGATCAAAGCACACATAAACATACATGTGCTATCAGCCTATCAGTATATAGCACATGTACATGTGTACTAGACATTTGTAACGCACCTCTGTGCTTCTGTGCTTCTACCGTGCTGTGTATGACCTCGAAATCTAGTTATCTATACATTTTTTTGTAGAATTTATGTCTCTTATCACCTCCGAAATCTTTAGGTTTTTTTTCATAATCTGTATATTCTTTCATTAAAAATGTCTAAAAGGTCAGTCATATTTGACAATGATGTATCATCTTGACATACACTTATCGGTACCTAATACTGCTTGATATAAACAGATAAGCTTGCGATATCATCTCGTGTATGCATTTATTTTCTAAAGTTTTAACCACGATGAATCGGTGTCACACTTTCGGTCTCTCGTCACCTAGGTAAACAACATGGTTATCGATACCGGAAACCGGTCTGTGATATAGCACGCAAGCGCAGTACAGATAAATTTGCTCCAACGAGAGGGTCACATGCCTTCACGGAAGTGGTGTTGCCAGTCCCTGCTATCTAAGTCGACGTAATGTACAAATACAGTCCATCATCGGAGGACTATCACACAGCAAAATAGGTATGGTGTAAGTTGACATTTCAATACTGCAATATTATGATTTAATGAAAAACCGAATCGTATTTAAAATGTCTTATTTGATTGTATGTAGTTAATTCTTGCAAAGGCACGGTAATATAGTGGTAGGACGCCGGGCTCGTTGCCGAACGGTTGTGGCACGGCACGGCACGGCACTGTGTTGTATCTTTGAGCAAGGTACTTTAATCCGCTTACTTAACTGTAAATGAGCACGTGGTCGGGCAGTGCTAGAATGGTTGAATACTAGCTGAAAGCTACGAAATGGCAGCACCAGGCGGTTGTATGCTCCCAAGGGAGTTGAAAACGACATTGGCTTGTTGCAAAGGCCCTATATAACCACGGATAATAATTTGTGAACCGCTTCGAGACGACGTACGAACTAGGTTGTGATAAAGCGGTATATAAGAACCTCGAATTATTATTACTATTATATAAAAACATGTATTCATATGCACAGGCAATTTTAACCTGGTCAATATTATGGGCAAATGAAACAGACAGTATTAGGTAGTTTCATGTAGTCCATTTTGAGCTGAATGTGTATACATTTGTTTGAAGAGAGTCAATAGCTTCATAAAGACGTACATTATGTGTCCATGCCTCACATTAAACAATCCGGGATTATTAAGTCCTCCAAACGAAGTGGGCGGACCTACTTGTTTTACTCCGTTTCTTCTTCATGAATGCTCGAATGCACCTTGCGTCTACAAATACAAAAAAAAATCTGGGATAGACCCCCCTTATCCCCCTGAAAGATAAAACGTTTTTCTCGATATCATATGAACGTTATTGAAAAAAAACAACTCCCCGAACTCGTAATGGCTAGGTATCATGTACATCTGACCTTTTTTAATTGATTTTAAATCGTTGATAAACCTCATGTTTTATACAAACTGAACATTGAATAACTCGAGTTAGATAAACATGATAACCAGCAGTCACTCGCTTGAGGCCTCATCAACCTCGCCGTTCTGTATGACCTCGTTCTTTTACAGATATATTTGTCACTGGTGTACGTGGCTGATTTGTAAACCCTTTCACCACTGAAGATCATACTGGACTCATCCAGATCAATGTATGGTTACCTAGGGGTGAAAGGTTTCATGAGGATATGTCATATGGTATATTACATGTAAATTGGGCGTCCCAAAATATTGCGACACCCACTTACATGTATATATATATGAATAAACACTAAATCGATAGCAGAACAGCTAGCCAGTTTTTCGAGGATGGAAAACCGCAACTTACTAACAGGTTGATTTACTGTGTTTGATTATAAGTGTTAATAACGTATTTTTTTTTTTTTTTGATCCAACCCTGCCCGGAGTACGTTACTATTCAGTTGACATTCGTCTGTTTCACCAGGTTCTTTGAATATGAACGTTGTCAGATAAACTCAGCTTATAATGACATAAACAGTATAGTGCGGACAATGATCTAAAGGCTATTCTTCGTGATCTTAAACTTTAGTGGAGTACTAGGTCTGATGATGTGCTGGTTCCTGATATCATACCCAGGTCGACTAAACAGTAAGTTCATAAAATGTAACTCAGTTTTCGACTTCAAGACATGCGGTTAAATTAACAGTTAAACCTCGGTATACTGCCATAATTTGGCCAGTAATATTCTTGGCGTAATATAAAGTATACTTTGAAGAATGTCGGTGGTATGTTAGGTGAAAACTGGAATAATTGGCAATATATTCAGATATGGACTCGGCAATATATCGAGGTTAACTGTAAACGAATTTGTTTTAATTTAGAGTGTGTTTATTTGAACTAGAACATTTTTTATTGATTTCTTTTTAAAAAGACTGTTCTACATAACATGTTTCAAATTTCGATGATAAGGATTATCAAAATGTTTCAGCTCAAAATATTTGTTTATAGCCTTATATTGATTTGTTTAATACGCACTATTTTCTTACGCGGATCACTTTGGTGTGGATACTATTTCTTTTTCTTTTCTTTCAGAAAATACATTCCTAAGTGGGAAAATCTGTTCTCAAGTTCTTCTCAAGTCGTTCTCAACTATTCCCATACTGACAACCCATGATAATGAACTGATCATGCTACCGATAGATGGCACAAAGTGGTGAATATATTTAATCAACTCTAATTATTGATGAAATATCATTCCATAATTGTATTACTCGTGGAGATATGAAACTTCTCCGTATTTCAATGTTTTGATGTTGTGGATACTTTATATGACCCCTGGCACCATGTGTTTTTGAAAAGTCCGGCTAAATCTTCAGGAAATCGGACGCGTTTTGATTGAAGTCACAGTTAATTTTTTTCTAAAATACTTGTGTTAAATCAAATAGTGCTGTCTGAAGCTCAACGTAGTTATAACTATTTCTACATGCACTCCGAATATTTGTTTGGTTATCCGTTTTTGGACTATTTTCAACACATCAATACAATTAACATGATAAGGATATTATATCATTTTTATATAATGACGGAAAAACACTTCATCCATTTTGAAAAGACTGCATTTGTCTTTTTTTAGGATCCCCGTACCATTGCAATGTGTTTTTTCATATATACAGTTATCTGCCCTTAACTTTCGTTAACTATAACTATAGCACCATTGGGCCAGTATACTTTCGGTGACCAGGTAGCTCGATTAGTTAAAGCGAAAACGCAGCCGCCTAAAATTCAGGGTTCGACCCATAAAAGTCCTGCATGGTACGGCTTTCATTTCAGAAAAGATTTATGAAAAAAAATGTTTCAAATTCATTGTTACAGTTTTCAGTTGCGGTGTGGGGATCCTTAAGAGATATACCATAATCGGGAAACGTCGGCACTTTCCGTACACAAAAAAATATTTTCTTGTTTCCGGAAAATGCCGACGGTTTTCCGATGGATTATCCCAGTGAACCATCGATGAATCTGGAAAGCCATTTGTCACTCAATTTATCATTTCGTCTCAGGATTGAATCTTCCTGTGGTCGATTTCATTTGGTGATGAATTGAGTTAGGCTCGAGAAAAAAAATATGATTTTCGAAGAAGTTCATGTTGAATTTTTCTCAAGAATAACTCAATTCATTACCTTATGAAATCAGCTAAAGCAAATGTTTTAATCAACCACGTTTTAGATAAGAGGGAAAGGCAACTGCCTCTTCGGCAGAGGAAATATGTCTGGTGCACTTTGATGTTGTGGAAAAACCCGCCGCTTCAATCATCGTAGAAATTGATTGCAGTTGAAAAGTTATACATTCTGGGGAATCGTGTACTGTAACATTTCGAGAGTTCAAAGTGAATTATTTTTTATTTACTTCTGTCTTTATTTCTTGTTAATAGATTGATTATTAGACAATCGGACTAAATATAATTGCTTTTTGATATATGCTCTGTCGCAAAATGTGGTTTTAAGTGAACCCACATCTCTGAAATTGTAGTATTTGTATTCTGAAAATGGTGTGTTTTTGATAATGCCCGCCATTTAGCCTCGGATTACCGATCGCAGGTGGGTTCATGAATGAATGTAATTATCGGTAATTTATCATAAATATGTAATAATTTGTTTACATAATTACAATCTGGTATAATTTCATTTACACAGAAAGATTTCAATCGCACTGACTATCTAGAAAGTGTATTTTTACGGCTCTGAATATTGACCAAAATTCATCATAACTCTATAGCGTGTGATCTCACTCCCCTCATCGTCTTGCATTTACCTCCGCTGTCTGAATTTTGACTTAATTGCTAACAAATAGATTATTAGACATACTGACTAAACATAATTGCTCTTTGATATGTATTCGATCGCCACATGTGGTTTTAAGTGAACACATAACTCTGAAATTGTAGTATTTGTATTCTGAAAATGGTTGATGATCAGTGTTTTACTAATGACCGCCATTTAGCCTCTGTATATTGACCAACATTCATCATGATGCAATGTGATTCACTCCCACTCATCGTCTTGCATTCGTATCCGGTTAAAACGGCCTCACTGCAGTAACGGCGCTAGTAAAAACGTCCCTAGTGAAAACGGCCCTACCCTATATATAGTATATACTATATAGAACGGCATGTACTGCAAGTGCATAATACAAATACATAACTTGATATTATGTTAATAAAGTTACATGCGCTTTCAGGAAATAAAGACATGTACAAGTACAGATAAAAATATTATAATTATGTTTAATAGTTAACCCTCCTCAGTCTCAAATTCCTTTGCAATGGCAGTGTTTTCTACCTCAGAATTTAATTTAATTTAATTATTTAGAGAAAAGAATTAATAAGAAAACCTATTAAAATGCATTAAAAAGTAATAATAATAACTAATAGTAATTTAGATATGGGATGAGGGTCTTTGTTGTTTTAACAGGGTACCTCGGAGTGACTCAACTAAAACTACAATTAACGGGTTTGGTCAGAGGGTGTAATAAATTGGACGGATGTATAGCAAAATCTTCACATCCGCACATCGTCCACATATGGTGCGCACAACTGTGCGATTTAGCAATCGTTCGCCCCGTTGTGCGCTTCTCTCCGCACAACTGTGCGATTTGGTATCATTTGTAGATCAAAATTACGGAATGACAAAAATACGGAAGGCTTGTATGCGATAATGTACACTGTGTATATATCTGTAATTTCTCATCACAGTAATCAAGATTATACAATTTCACAATGCGTGTTACACAGAATTACAGCGACCGTTAGGCTGTCAAGAATGGGTTTGGCTCCAAGGTAACAGAACAGGTAAATAACAATTTTATGAGTGTCCGGAGTTTTACCTGACCAGTGCCTGACATACAGAGCTGATATGCGATACCGTTTGACCGTAATGAATGGTATTTGTTATTTGCATTCGTTTGCCTATAGCTCCTCTTCACCTGGATTTTCACACCCCCGGCCTTACCCGAGGAGTTACGTAAGTGCCCCAGGCGGGGATAAAACTATGGTCCAGGTACATGTATAAAGTGGTTATGTTTACCTGTATACTGGCAGAGACGTATAATACGTATTATACGTCTCTGATACGGGATTGTGTTGTAATTTTATATGTGTCGATTAAGTTTGTTTAAAAACACAGAAAACATAATTTCTAAATAGAAGAATGTATAGACAGAAAGATAAGTTTACATATGTTGTTAGAATATAGAAACATACGTAAACACCAAGTTTATATGTTTAAACACACGAAACCGTATAAATTGTTAAGGCATTCCTCAATTTACACCAACCACGATTGTTATCGCACAACGTCCGTCCATCGTGCGCACAGATGTGCGCAAGTAATGATCGTCCAGTTTTTTTATCGTTCGCCCATCGTGCACACACCGTTCACACACCGTGCACACATCGTGCGCACACCGCACATCGTGTAACGTTGTGCGATCCCACAACTGTATCTAAGGTGGCTTATATATGACATTTCGTCTATTCGCTTTGTCGCCCGTGAAATAATGCCAAGCGAAAAAACGAAATAACGAGAGACGAAAACCCGCCAAAGCGAAATAACGAAAAACACCAAAGCGCCAAAGCCAAATAACGAAAAGACGAAATAACGAAAAGACGACAAAAATGATATAACGAAAAGACGAAACAACGATATATAGCAAGGAACAAAATAAAGAAAAAACACAATGACGAAAAGACAAAAACCAAACAAAAATCAGAATGATTGTGTTTTATTTTGGACTTCTTAGTGGCAAAATAACGAATTGTTTATGTAATGTAAATGGAAAAACATAAACCTACATCAAAAACTTCTAATTTACTTTTTAAATATTAATGAATTATCATAAATGACAAGGAAGAAGTACAATGTGTCTAGAGGGAATTCATTGGCCTGTCATATTTCACTAGTAATGAAGAATGCCTAATTATAGTATTTAAATTATTTATTCTTATAGGTCCGTTATTTTGAGAGATTAATGTTCATCTGCTACTCGTATTATAATGATTTGACCTAATCTGATCAAGGTTAACAAAAATAGAATGTAAATAAAACAGACATAATTTGCCTAAATATTACAAAAAGAATTCTCCATTGCTAAAACAAATAATAAAAAACCATTATCACAGCAGTGGACTTTAATGTACATGTATAATCTTTAGTTTTCAAATGTTAATATACATAATCAAAAACAATTAGGCTTACCTTTTATTTTTAGATTCCATGAAGCCAACTTTGTTTTAACCAGGTAAATAAGCAAACAACCCGTATTGTGGTTCTACATGAACTTAGTGCGTATTTCAATTGAAATAACAACAAAAATATGCCAAAAGGTTAGATTTTTAATACACCTGGGTTAAGACAAGGTTCAATGTGCGGTGTAGATGTGTTTATAACGACTTTGTAAAGACTGGCCTACATATCACAACTATGTCACTGGGTGTAATCGTTCGATAAATCTTTCTTTGTATGTGTATGAATAGCAGCTTGGTATAATGACTACAATGCCGTCATTTGTCTTCCAGAGGAGACACAAATCGTAGACTTTGTCCCCCATTACAAACGAGGGCGCTGGCTATTACACGAGCTTAAAAGTAGGTATGATATTTTATTAATAACCTTTAGAATAAAAATATTGTTTTAACAAATAATATCTTTTGTTCATTATCATGTTCATGAATATTATTGTTTCGAAATGGATCATTTCTTTATTGAATTCAGTGAAAACTCTCTCTTTTATACTTCAGCATTTAGAGGAATTGAATGTTTTTATGATGCTATTTTGCAAACACAATCCCCCATACTCGAAACTACTTTTGTTATGACAACCTACGTATAACGTATCATTTAGTTGTTTTCATATTCGGGACGTTGTTAATTTCAAATATTTTAAAACATCGATTCATATCTTCTTTTTATGTTTATATATGTGTATCCACTAGATAATGGTAGTAAAATAGAAGTATGCATTTATGACCCGGTAAACAGCAGCACTCTGGTGTCCGACTTTGGTCGATGTCCTCCGTTAACAACATATAGAAATTCCACTGAATGAATGTCAATAACAATGCATTAACCCGATCGTTTCCGATTTGGCTTTAAAATTAATTTCATCCTTGGTTAGAGATTAAAAGAATCTATAATTTCTGCATAATGTAGATACAGCCGAGAGCAGAACCTAAACTCAAAACTCTCATCCATGGTTGGAAGATGAACGTTAATCACACAGGTGATTGCACAATTAAAATTTGGTAATAAATACAGTACACAGGACAATGCATTATACTGCACTATTGGTGATGCTAGGGGCCGAACTCATATTGATCAAAACTACTGTAGAACCAGAACTGGAGGTGCGCAAGACCTCATAACTTTAACGAATTTCTAAATTAAGAGGCATACTGGTTAATTAAATTCTATGATGATCTAACACACAAGGGGTGAAATTGACCAGGTGTAATGAACTAACATTAATGGTAACCAGTCAAATTAAAATCGATAATATAATCTTGTAAGATCAATTTATTATATTTACCAATAAATAAAAATGCAATTTACAAAGAAAAACATTCTGCTGACAAGAGGTTTATTGGCAACGCCACATAGACGTAAAATAACTCCTGTTCTAAAAATAAACACGTAAAGCGGTGGAAAGAATTCGGTCGACGATTCAAAATATCGCATACAAAGGAAAGATTATACACTGTTAAAAGCAGTACACGTTATATTCTAGTGTAATATGTAAGTAATGCAGTGCCGTAGGTAGACAAGGTTATATGATTGTGAAAGAGGATCAATCGTATACCAATTACACTAAGCTACATAAAACCTGGTAGCATTTAAATTGTCTATTTAAAAGAACAAGTGCAGAGATTTCTTTTGTTAAACATGTAGTCACAGATTTTTCTATGAGGACGCGTCGTTTCAACCTTTGTTCTATCTTTAGATCTATCACGATCTTATTATCTCTGAATCGAGAATTGTATATAGCAACAAGCCAACATGCTGCTCGCTGACGAATGTTGAAAAAATATGCACATGAAAATTTACTTAACGGCAAAGGGAAAAGTAGACATTAAGGAGATTATTATCGTGTTAAAGTTACTGTATTAGGATATTCCTTGGGCATATTCATGATTAAGGAATACTATTTTGTAAGTAAATCAAGTCTAAAGTGTTTGATTCAAAAGAACATATACATAGAAAAGTTTGATAATCCAAGTCAGGCTGAGAGGATTACAATAGTACTTTGTCTTGATCACCACTAGGGACCAAGTATATAAAGGTGGAGGAGTTGTGTCAAACCCATTTATGAGGATTCTTTTGTTTTCAAGATCGTGCACTTGGTCAACATCATCCAACGCGCTCACACTGGCAAGCAAGGCAGTATCTTCATCAGGTCAAAAGAGACAATCAGTGAATCTTTCAAGGAAAATCAAGGCGTTAAAGATTACTACGTTCTATTGAACAGAATGGCCTTTTTGAAATGGGAAGACTACGTCATGTTTGTTATAACACTTGTTTTCTCTCTGGGAATCGGCCTCTTCTTTTCTTTACGGAGCAACAGACTGAAAACTACAAAACGATTTATTCTAGGCGATGGCAATATGTCGTCATTTCCGGTGGCCTTGTCTTTAATGGTTTCATTTGAATCTGGCGTTATGATGTTGGGAGTTCCGGCGGAAGTGTATATGTATGGTATGCAGTGGTATATTTCTATTATAGCTAGTTTCTTTTCTTATCTATTGACAACACATTTGTTGATACCATCGCTAAAGGAGCTCAAACTTACCAGTATAAACCAGGTAGGTACATTAAAAATCCTTTATCTGTTATTATCTTTTGGATGTCTTTTGTAAACAGCCATAAATCACTTCGACTGAAAAATGATATAGATTAGGATATCTGTCTCCCTGGAGGTAAAAATCTAAAACAATAAATATACAGTTACTCCCCTTTAAGTTCGTTTAAGATATCGATGAAGCTGATTTGTTTTTACATATGATAATGTTTATAGTTATATAATGTTTATAGTTATATAATGTTTATAGTTATATAATGTTTACAGTTATATAATGCTATAATCATGCCATAAAAATCAGTTTCCTATGTACAGATTTCGACAGTTGTACGGGGATCTTTAAAAGAAATAAACCTAAGATCATACCGACATGAACTATTGCATTTGCAATGATTTTCAATTAGTTCTAAAATGGTACATGTTACGGTGTATGTGGTTAACCGTCCAATTAACAATTACTTGTAGGTCATTTAAATACGTGTGACAGGTATATAAGTTATTAGCTATTACATTAATTGTGACCGTTTATTGTGTATACTTATGTAAATCTGTTAGGCTGATTTTTGTTCATTCATCTTAGCTTTGATTTCACCTAATGGGCTTGAATGAAATTAGAGGTAATACGATATGATAACGAGACGTGATTGATCTTGTAGTTTTAGTCATTGCGGTTTAAAGTCCCACTATCTGTACGATCTACACATCAATATAATACCATGTATCTGTACAATGAGATTATATATCAATTAATGAGTACCGACATAGCTAGCGAGGACCTACTACACACATAAAATAAGGTTAAACGTCAGACGAACGTGAAAAAAGTATAATTTCATTTTTAGTACCGTTATGTAACATTTCATTTTAAACTGGATATATTAATAGGAGATGCGCGTCGCATTGTGTATAATGTGTTCCCATACTGATTGTGTCTGCGACAGCACAGGTATGTTTGGAGCCGATTATGTTTGGTGATCACTCAAGTGTAACTGCTTACGGTCGCATAGTATCAACTGGCTCTAGATCTACAGTGATAGGGAACAGTGGGTGATCACTCAGGCGTCTAAACGAGAAACGTAAAATTAATTATTTCTTTACCCAAGCGTTCAATTAATTAGCCGTTAATGGATTAGTCGATTCATTGATTGATGGTTCTGAAAATAAAGCAGGACATTTACGCATATAAAAACCTGTAAACACGCCGATGTCAGTAGTCTCGTAGGGGTGTGAAATACTAAAGAAAAAGAGTTCACCCCGACCTCGTAAAGTATTTTGTAAAACTTATCATTATAATACATATACAATACTTATATTTCGTCAATTAACTTATTATTTTAACAAGGTTTTTCAGACATACGTATATGTATTTTAATTACATTTGTCATTGTAGTATATGGAGCTTCGATACAACTCTCATGGACTCCGACTGTTTGCAACAATAATTAGTTTGCTTTCATGGGTAAGTTCTTTCCCAATCCAAATTTTAATGGACATTTGACTGTTAGTGTAGCCTTCTCATAAAACAATAAATGATATTTTCATTAGAATTTTACGGCATGCATTTTTATGTGTATTTGATATTATTGAATTACTTCTTCAAATCATTCAAAGTTACCATTTAAACACAAGAAAATGTAACATTGTAATTTGTTTTTACTATATGTGCTTGTATTTATCAAAGAAAACAATTAAGAAGTTTTTTGGTAAAACTCTATTTAATGCAGGCGAACTATCTTGGAACCGTATTATTTGTGCCGGCTGTTACATTGGAAATAGGTAAGAACTTGTTTATATACAATTTAACGTTGTCCATAAAGGGGTCAGCATTAAGTAAATTAGGGAAAAAACTATTAACACGTAGGACAAACTGGAACGTAAAGTCAACTGGAAATTATGACAAAGGGCACTCATAAGACAAAAGGACAGCATAAAACATTTGCATTTTCACACATAGTGAGGATGAAATAAATGCTAGGGGTAAATAAGCGTTCCTTACCTCATCTGGCAGATTGATGCCACCTGCAATATCCAGGAGAATGAGTAGATCACATTTTATCTCAATACAGAAACAAAGAAAAAAAGAATACCTAAATGTAAACGAAACCGTAGTTCGGAGTCAAAAATCGATAAAACCATAGCAAGAAAATGAACAAATTAAAACAAACTATCACTGTGATCCGAACCAAATATGCAAAATGGAATAGACCAGGTGTTCCGGAAGAGTACGCGTCTTCCGCTTCATTGATGACAACAGCAATGTACATTTACATTGAATACAAGTAATGTCACAATCTGAAAATGAGAACCAAATTTAAACAACTTCTAAATAAATACAATCCTTTCAAATTATACTAAAATAAAAACAGAGTGCTAACCAAATCAATTGTGAACAGATATTACTAATACAGCAGTTTATAAAGACTTGAAATAAGAATGTTTGAGGAATAGGGGGTTGCTATATTACCTTTTGTTTTATATGTTGCTGCTTTTGTCATCTGATGTTGACTTTAAGTTCTATATCTGCTTTGTTGTTTTTCCCGTTGTCAATATGAATTTGGATACGGTGTTGGGTGCCTTCCACATGGTATTTAATTGTCGTAGCTCTCTAAATATTGACATTAGATCCACGCTATGACAAGAAGGCAAATACACCAACATACCGTCTCGTTCAGACAAACACAGATGGAGGTACAGCTCACAGTAACATACACACACACTCATAGTGAATAGTTTGTTTTATCAATCGAAATTATTTTTGAATAAGCGTCGTTTATATTGGCCAAAGCCTTATCTCAATGCCATCTTTACACAACCGTGTTTTTTATAACGATTAGAGACCATCGTCTGTGGGTCATATCCGAGGGACTTTTTTTATAAAGTGTACTGTTTATCAAATTTAAAACTTATAAATGTTTCAGTAATAGCTTGTGTTAATCTGTTTCAGTGGCTGGTATTCCTATGTGGATCTCTATTGTCTCACTGACGATCGTTGTGGTGGTATATACTATTATTGTAGGTATACCGCATCAGTTTGACGGTTTTGTAATGTTTTTGTATAAATAAATTCTGTTTGAGTGGTCATTGGATTTAGTTGTTATGCTCAGAATCGCGTTTAAGAAACACGACAATCAATCCACATCATCTTTTTTGAGTATTTGATGAACAACCTTCAGCCTCATTATTTTAATATATTTATCTTTTTATTTGTACCTAATATTTCTGTAACATGCTTTATTATTATAGGGAGGGTTCACAGCTGTAATATGGACAGATGTATTTCAGGCCTTTCTCATGTTTGGTGGAATGTTTGCCATTCTCATCAAGGTATTTTCTAATGCTAATTCCGATAACAAAGACAGATATTAATATTTTAGTTCAAAACCAAGCGATTTGATTATTGGAAAACACTTTGTTGTTCATTAACTTGAAGTAATACATTATTTGGAATGCATTACTTAACATAAAATTATCTATTTTTAATGTAGATTTTTTTTTCTATTTCTTATCAAAATTTATACTCGTTTTTATATGATCATTACTAAAACTAATTTACGCATTAAAAACCCACAATGGTTTTAGGAAATTTCTCGTTCTGAATTGTCAAATTCCTTTTTTGTAAGATTGAAATATTTATATTCAGCTTGTATATTTAATTATAACGTAGGGAATGTACAGATATATCAGTTTGACAAAAAGGTTTCGCATCTACCAAAATGGATTGTGAAAAATGACAACTTCCATTAAGATCGTCATAGAAATTATTTTAAGGGCACGATGGAAGCGGGTGGAGTGGCAAACACTTGGAGCATTGTGAGGGAGAAAGGAAGATTTAACATGTTAGAGTAAGTCACCCGTATGTATCAGAAGAACCTGAGGAGATAGTTAATTTGGAAACATGTCGTACGAATTTGTAAGAAAACGTTTAAGAAAAATTTAAAATTTTGAAATTTACGACAATTCGATTGTATTTGATATTTATGAAAACGAGTCAATTCGTTATGCCAAACAAGTCCCTATTTCACTGAAAGAACAGATTTTCATAATTTGCATAAAAAATGAGAAACGAAATTCAAAATCTCTGTATATTATACTAATTCTCTCGATCACCAGTAATGTAAGCAAATAAGTGATATATTCATCGATTACCTGCATGATTGTATTGTAATACGTGCCGTCACCTTTGTAACTGCTCATACAAAAAAAACACTTTCACTCTGGATCATAAACCTGTAGGAACGGCAAAGAGATACATTGTTCAGATTTGGTTACAGATAATGTGAATGTTTGCATTCCACCCGTGTAACTCAGGAAAATGGTCTATCTAGAAATATAACCATGTTATCAAGAGTGAATCTTGAAGTAATATCATACTATGGATTAACGATAAACTCCTGTCAACACAATATCATGTAAAACAGGTTATCATTGAGAAAACCAGGAGTTCCATTTACTTCTAAATATTTAGTTTTTATCTTCACACATGTTCAGCAACAATACTGCAGCATGCACTATATATATATGTTTGTTTTTAAACGAAAAATGTAGCTGTACCATTTGCTTTAGGTTGATAACTGTAGGTTTATATAAAATGAAGCACAACCAATGGAATGCTATACAAATATATATATTTCAAATATGTATATATTTCTTTCTTTCAGCTTTAATCCCGATCCGACTTTACGTCAGTCGTTTTGGAGCCTTACAATTGGCGGTGTGTTTCATGGGTTAAGAATGCAATTCAATCAAGCGACTTATCAGAGGGTCAAAGCAACGTCTACTGTATCAGCAGCCAAACGGTAAAATAATTATGTCTTGTACGCTTTTTCTATACAATTCCTAGCAGAAGGAAATAGTTCCATACTTTATTCGGAAGTAAATAATAAATTCCTTTATCCCAATACAAATCCTGTTGTTAATTGCACAAACTATTACAATTGCAAATGACAGGATGATGTATGGTAAAAGTCTTTTTTGACTCCTAGTGACATTAACATTAAAGACCTTTAAACGAACATTCGTTTTTATATTTTCTTTATACACTCTCTAGCTGTAGTTCTTTGATTTTTTTTTAGGACAACATGTCAAGTTTGTTCAGGATATGCACTATAGATTTTAAAAGAAATAAAATATTAAAAAAACTAATACAACAAACTGAAAATTCAAATTTTATCTATTTATGTAACTTTATTAACAATGTAAATCATACAAATACAATAACCAGAATAAGAATTGGGGAAATGTCAATTTAAAAACAAAAGGGGTTGAAAATTAAAAAAATCATTTTTTGGATTTTTTACTGAATAAGGGGGTAACAACAACCAAAACAATACAGTCCTTTTTATGACAATAATTTATTTTCAGGATGTATATGATCGCGGCCTTTCTTCTACTGTTTATATCCGGTCTTGCGGTCTTAGAAGGAGCAGTGATGTTTGCATACTACCATTCAAAAGGATGTGATCCACTGGAGGTCGATCAAGTCCGAAACCAAAACCAAGTAAATGAGCAAATAAAACATCAAAACAAATTACGACATCTACTTATTCAATTACCTGATGCATAACCACGTAATTCGATAACGTTCGTTCAGTGTGAGTTGAATGCTTCCTTTTTGTAAGCAAAGCTCTCAAACAAGTCTTCGCATTATGTTCATTCTTTATGTATTGGTTACGCAAAAAAATACCTAATACATTAGATTTATATTTTTAAAAATATTAACACTGTAATTCCTATTGGCGTTCAGATAGCAAAACACACATAATATAAATGTATTGTATATTCATTGTTTTTTGCTTTGTTTTATAGTTAATAGCAAAAATGGTACGAGACATATTTCTGGATACACCGTGTCTTCCTGGACTTTTCTTGGCAGCGCTTTTTAGCGCTTCACTAAGGTAATATGAGTTAAAATCATAATTACAGTTTAAAATGTTTTCAGTTACTTATGACATATATTAAGTAGTGGTCTGCAATTGCAGTTTGTCTTTTTATACAGCTTCGCTCATATTGAAAATGACTACAATTGGATATTTTTGAGTGGTTTCTTAACTGGGATGTTTTTTAAATAGCTTTGACCTTACATTTTATCCCAGCGTAATTAATTTGTCAATACGATTGATAAACAAAAATACTCACTTATAATACCTGCTAATAATGCAACACGATTAACCTCGTTATTACAATACATGTATCTGAAGTGAATTTGAGAAGTTAACACTTATGATCTACGCACGAGGATAATATTGGTAATCTAAGTCTATACAATTACACGTCCGTGAAATAGAAAATGAACCCCATTTCGTATTTCATTTCGTTTAACTCAGCTTTGAATCATTTAAAAGTTGGCTTTACTCTTTGTGCGTTATAGTGGTGTACATGCGGTTGAATTCGGAAAATGCGCTATTGATGAGTGACGGTGACATCTGTTTTTTTGTATTGCAGTACTACTACTGACATCTGTTTTTTTGTATTGCAGTACCATGTCGTCTGTGTTAAGTGCAATGTCGGCTGTGTTTTGGGAGGATATCATCAAACCGCACACTAAACCTATGTCGGACAAACGGGCTATACGAATCGCCCAATTATCAGGTGACTATTTCCGATTTGATCAAAGACGCAAATAACACCCTTTTCCATTCCGTCTATGAGTTGGTTGCTTTAAAATAAAGGTAAATACATTTGATAAACTGACTTTACCAAAAGCAGTTTACTCCTCCAGAGCAAAACGATTATTCTATTTGTGAATAATAAAATAAATAGGGGTTCTTATTTACATTTCTTTCAAACATTTCAAATTTTTATCATGGGCTTTTTTATTCTAAAACACATGATTTGGTGATGTAACGGAAGTGAGCGGCATATGTAAGAGAAATTTGAAGATAATTTGTTCCATTTCCGTACTTTCAGTGTTATTTTTCGGAGGGATCTCTGTCTGTATTGCCATTGGCATTTCCGGCATTGATGGACCAATTTCACGGGTATGGGCTATTGTTTTGTATGTAAATAATGCAATTGAATCAATTTAAATTTTAAATGTTTACAAGTTTACAAGTTTATAATTCCTTTAAGTCTTCCGACTTATCAGTTACAGTGTTAAATATATGGCTGGTCAACAATCTTGGAATGTAAGTACGTATACTAGTAACTGTATTGTGATTCAAAATTATGTTAAATGCACATATGTTTTGCTTCATTTTGCTTGTATTTTAAGATTTATTTTCGGTAACTGAAAGCTTTATTAATTGGGAAATATTGTTGGTTTCCTTTGAGAAATGATGTATAGCATATAAACTATATGTGATATTATGAGTAATTACATTGTATGTCAATACGTTGTAAAGTCCACTCCATCAGGCTGTTAGTTAACAAGGGAAACATTATTTGTTTCTGTCGTTTAGGATTTGAGTATATTTAAATCCAAGTGTTCTCTTGTTTTACCTGATCTCAAAGTATAAGATACTTTTTTAACCTATAATATTTACTTTTTCCGTCCCTTTCACACTTTTGTAACATTCCAGTGTTTACTTTGCCTTGCATGCTGTCAAAATAAATTAAAAAACTTTATATATTTAAACATATACTTTAATGTGGTGTTAGCGAACGTATACTGTGTTAAATATAAGTCGTCCATGTTATTGTTGTTTACATCAAACATCCTTTTTCACAGATACTTGACATAACTGGGTCTTGTTTTGACGGTGCTGTTGGAGGACTGTTTATCCTTGGATGGTTCGTACCGAGAGCCAATGCACGGGTAAGTCGGAATAGCACATGCTATACCTACATGTCTATATATTTCAGTTGTTCTACTATTATCTGTATATTGTATATGTTTTAACTGTTGTCTGTATATTGTATGTATTTAAGTATTGTCTGTATATTATATTTTTTAACTATTGTCTGTTTATTGCTGATGTTATACTGTTGTTTGTATATTGTATGTGTTTTAACTATTGTCTATATATTTCAGTTGTTCTACTATTATCTGTATATTGTATGTGTTTTAACTGTTGTCTGTATATTGTATGTACTTAGGTATTGTCTGTATATTATATTTGTTTAGCTTTTGTCTGTATATGGCTTATGTTGTACCGTTGTCTGTATATTGTAGTTGTTTAGATATTGTCTGTATAGTGTTTATGTTTTACTATTGTCTGTATATTGTAGTTGTTTAGATATTGTCTGTATAGTGTTTATGTTATACTGATGTCTGTATATTGTAGTTGTTTAGATATTGTCTGTTTATTGTTTATGTAATACTGATGTCTGTATATTGTAGTTGTTTAGATATTGTCTGTATAGTGTTTATGTTATACCGATGTCTGTATGTTGTAGTTGTTTAGATATTGTCTGTATAGTGTTTATGTTTTACAATTGTCTGTATATTGCAGTTGTTTAGATATTGTCTGTATAGTGTTTATGTTATACTGATGTCTGTATATTGTATTGGTAAACTAGTGTCTGTATTTGTCAACTGTTTATCCATTGTCTGTATATTGTTTATGTTATAATGTTGTCTTTAGATTGTTAATGTTAAACTATTGTGTGTAGATAGGTTTGTCTTAAGTCTTTGTGTTATAGATGACTTTTATCTAAGTCTGTATATGATATATCAAAATGACTATTCTGTACAATATATTTATATTGACAATCGTCTGTATATTTCATATAATCATAACTTAATTCTACTCTGTTTTTGTTAGTTCGACTTTTGTCTGTGTATTATGTACTGTTAGTTAAATTTAAGGATTACTATAGATTGTACATTTATATGTAAAATCTAGAATGCATATCGTACATAAAATTCAAATGTCATTCTAGAATGTATAATTATATTGCACAAAAATAAGACTATGTGATAGGTAGAACTAGAAATAGCACAATACCTTCGACATTTTATAAAAGGAAACATACATTTGGCTTCTTCCTTTGTGGCTACTTTTTTTCTGAATCTGATCATTTTCAATATCTCAATAACAAAGAATGCTGTTACTAACAATGGAAGATGTTTGTGTCCGACATATATTGGATGTTTTCACAGGGTGGATTAGTCGGCGGCTTTGTAAGCGTCCTCTTTGTAGGATGGATATCGTTCGGGAAATTGATTTCCTCAGGAGTGCGTGTAACTGCAAAATTAGAACCGGCTTCGACGGAAAAATGTCCACCGCTAAATATATCGGGGATTATAAATGCAACTTTATACGGACAATTGTCTGCAGGAACAATGTGGAACGAATCGTACTATAAAACTGATGTGACTCCAACGACAATCATTTCCGAGCCGTAAGTTTACTATAAATAGAAAAGGTGAAAAAAAACCCAAATGTAATGGCTACAGGTAGCTGAAGTAAACTTTTAAAGTTTACTTGAACATTTGACAAAACCTTTTGTGTATGTCCCCTCGTTTGTTGCCAACATTTTCAAATTTACCTGTATTTCTTTCTTCCCAATTCCTTTGTACATTATCCTTGATATATCTAGACCTAACTAAAAAGAAATAAACATATTTAAAGACAAGGCCTATATGTACTAAACTCAATACTTTTATGTATTAGCAGACAAGGTCCAGATGTTTTGTACGTAGTTTGTTATATATGGGTTACAGGTATAAGACACGGTCTAGATATATTGCAGTCAATACATTTTCCAATTTGCAAAGGTCCAGATGTATTGCCGTTGCGTTACGAGAAGGCCTAAATGTACTGTACGAAACATCTTTATACATTTACAAGAAAGGTTTTATTGTACCTACTATCCTTGCTTTTGATCAGAAAACGTACTAACAAACAAAGCAGAAAATGATATAATCAATATATTAAATGTAACGTATCAACGTACATGTAAAAGGCATCTTTTGTGTATTAACAGAGACGGACTAGATACACTGTACTCTCTGTCCTATAAATGGTTAACGCCGCTAGGTATTGTCCTGGTTCTAATTGTCGGATCTCTCGTCAGCCGTCTACAAGGTAGAGTAACTATATGTATTTGGTCAGAAACAAACGATAACATGATATCACCTGTTTATGCATATTAAACGTTACAATTTTAGTATCTCCAGGTTTTATAATTGTTCGAAGTCCAAAATTTATTACATGTCACTTGATTTTTTTCCATTTATTTTATTTCAAATAATTCACTTAATGTTTCTGTTTTTTAACAAACCTTGTGTATATTATTTAACCAGAATAAATGTAATTTCTTTTTCCGGTTTTAGCTCGGACGCCTGTCGACCCTTCATTGGTCGTTCCAATATGTGATTATCTGTGTTGCTGTATGCCTGAGCTATTCAGAAGAAAGTTCCGATGCGGTGTCAAGTATCCCCCGACTGTTAAAGTAAGTATTTGATTATACACTGAAGCTGAACTGTAATATATCTGTGTCATCGAAATCTTTAGTGTTCGTTCTGTACCACACAAGATGCCATACATTCATTTTCATATTTGTAATTATTTATGACTATAAAACAGATGGCATACACATTTGAATGATCAATTATTATTCAAAACAGCCTGGTCTGATGTACGCATTTTGTAAAGAAGATTGTTTAGATTCTAAACATTATGTTATATTAAACAGCTTTCGGTTTATATATTGTTTGATTTAAACAATCATTTAAACATACCTTTCACATCAAAATAACATTTTACAGTAGGATACACTATGAACGAATCAACCGGGTTCATGTTGAAGACGGCAAACCTAATATATCAAATATATATGCAATACATGCCCGTGTAGCATGTACATGCTATGCAAGTCAGAATGTGTACTGATGATCAGAAGCAATTTTCATTTAGGATGAATTAGATCAATTTTGCGAGTGTTTTGAGTATGTCCTGTATGTTTGCTTTCAGAATACAGATGAAGCTGCAGCAGAATCAGCTGTTGAAATGTTATCTCCACACGACAGTTCGCGGTTGTCATCAGGCTAAATCGCTGCATAAATATGAACACAATACATCTCCAGCACACACACAGGCATACATACATAGGAAGATATTCGCCAGATGGCATAGGACTAGTAGTTAGCGCCTGATAGGGCAGCTCCTGCGAATTCCTCAATATTGTATTGATTAATATATATATGTTTATTGTATTGACTGTATAAAATTGTATATCTATGTACTGTAAAGCGCTTTAGAGTGGCTTATGTTAGCTAGATAGGGCGCTAAACCAAATGTTGTATATTTATTTATTCATATCTATCAGGCGTCACATTAGTATACACTCGCAGCAACACTTTAAGATCGATAGCATTGCGCTTTTCCTATAGCCTGTTATGGACTAAATCTTAAATGACATATACATGTACGATTTTATATTATAGAAGATTCTAGTCAGGACGAAAATACTTTACGTTAGTTTTCGTTATATCGCCAGACGTTGCAATATTACAATATATATTAATTGAACTATTTAGGTTTCATTACAAGCTCTTCGGTGAACCCATACACAGCTGATTGCTATTTCAGCTTGTATCTAAAATGATATGATAAGTCTTTAGCACAATTAGGTTATACAGGTCTACATGTTTAGGAAGTGGACATTTACAAGAAAATTTAAGATATATATCTATATTTTTTATTTATTAAAATTTGCTAAATTGACATGATAGTTTGAATATTTTTTTCAAAAAATGTTGAAATAAATTTTAAAAGAATTAAGTGCGTTAAGTTACATGAAGCGAACATACCACACAATTCCAATTTTTGAAACATGCAGTCTTTCTACAGAATAAAAAATGCTTCAAAATATAATATATCTTATCGGTGAAGGGGACAAACAGGAAGAAAAAGTACGTTATACCTTTTATTTGCTTTAATAAGTAATATTGGAACAAATGTACTACAGCGTCAATACACAAGGACAAAATATGCAACGACGTTAATGCCTTGGACTGAATATACATCAACGTCGTTACACAAGAACAAAACTTAAAAAAGTGTCGATACACAAGGACAGAGTATTCAACATCTTCAATACACATAGAATAAAACATATAAAATCAGCAAACACAAGGAAATGATTTACCACAGCCTCAGTGAACAAGGACAACACGCGAGGTCAATATCGATACCGCAGGTCAATATCAAGAAAAAGATATTCGAAAACAATAGAAAGCTACGGTAAACCCCTACACAATACACAGGTGATTTGGAAATGCATGCGTTTCCTGCACCGCTCGAATTATGATTATTTATAATTCCGAACCACACACGATTAATGTTTTTTTTGTGTTCTGTGTTCATTCAGCTAAAAATAACAGCCAGTAAATATCCACTGTTTGGCCTATTTGAATGAACAATAGACTGCTGATTTTTTTTAGTCTTTTTTTGACATTTTCTTGAATAACGTGTTCCAAAACTGATAACAACAATATATTTATATCAATGGTGAGAGGTGTAGTGGTGCAGGTATTGGCAAAGTTAAATGTTCTTAAATCAAGAAAGAGAGCATTGTTTAGATAAAGGCAATATTATCCAATCAGCTCTAATGTTTAAAATAATGTTTAATAAAGTTTTAATCAAATAAAAATGTGACAGTTCTGTATTCTAATAATAAAAGAGTTGTCAGATAGATATATTAATATATAAACTTTATTTATTTTACAACAATTATGAAACAAGTTATTTCAACTTATATTAATCACTCTTGTTGTCCCGGATGTAAGCGCATGGAGGTCTTAGTGTAGGAGGAAACCGGAGTACCCGGAGAAAACCCACGTGTTCGGGCAGGTGACCCCATACCTTTTCACGTCCGATCGGGGAAGCGAACCCCGGCCGCCTCGGTGAAAGGCAAGTGCGCTATCCACTGCACCACCCGACCACCCAGATAAATTGCAATACAGAAAAAAATAACCGAATGCCAAATAATTTTGTATGTAAACATTTAATTTTTTAATTTTCTAAGAACGAAAATATCAATCTTAATTTTATTTATAAGGTAATAAAATTATCCATATAAACTACAATTGTGTATGACCTATGTAATAATAACACGTTGTGTAAATTGTTTCAGTTTACGATCCATCTATGCATATATTGCCATATTAACATATCACCAATGACCCATTTTGATGGTAACGCAATTATGCTAGAGTTAAGTACTCTATACCGGAAAACTTTCGCCCTTCACCGACAGAGTCCTTATAAGCCCAGTGTTAAATTTGGCCTACATCAGTGGAAAATATGCAATTATATCATGGTGATGAGGACGATACATGGTTTTATCAACCTAGGTTAGGAATATTAACCGAGGACGCAGTCCGAGGTCAACATTGCATACCTAGGTCGATAAAACCATGTATCGGCCGAAATCATAATGCTACAATAGATTTTATTATTTCAATTAATGTTTTCAAAATTGAAGGAAAAAATGTAAAAGAATTTAGTTTTACCTTTTTTTCTCCATTGTATTAGTCACAAATTTTAAAATCAACTAAACAAAAATATCAGAAAAATAACATTTTTGAATTAAATATCTGCAATAATCATTTAAATATCTGCAATAATCGTTGAACAAATTACTGAATCAATCCTTTATTTTACTGGCACAGTTAGCAGCATCCAAGTTACTTCAGTGTTAATCTTGATCATTACTGTGTTTGTTTCCCATGGGGTGTTAGTCAAGCATCTAAATGACTTCACAAAAATTCCAGAATCTGTTTATAGCAGGTCAATAACACTTTTTCTACCAACGTTTTTGAATACCTGTTCCAGAATCTATTTATAGCAGGTCAGCAACACTTGTTCTACCAACTTTTTTGAACACCTGCAAACCACTCAGGTTTATAACTTCTTTTACAGGTGGTCACATGATGTTGTTTCAGCCAATCAGAGTCAGCTCAAAATCAATTAAAAAAACTCCTCGTTACTGCCTCTCTGACGAACACTTTTCATTCATGTAATAACTTCTAACTAAATGATGTGTTTGTGAAATATTAGATAACTAAAAGATAAAACAAATTGTCAATCCTTTATTATGATTCATAAGGTTGCATTACACACACGGGACCCCAAATGCATCACAAACCGTTCCTATGTTAAGCTCAGTGTAGACGAAAGTGACAAAACATGTGCCGTCGTATACGTATTTTTTTTTTACTTTCGCCGTTATGTGAAATTCGCCCTCAGATCGAAAGGGGAAAGAGGCGAAAAATAAACTGCGGCGAAAGTTTTGCTGAAAAGATTAATGTAACACACACACACAGAGGTGAGTGCACCTTTAAGATTGGGTTATAGATACAGAACGGCAGAAATGAATTACACTTCATCATATGGCTGCTTCGTCATTCCAGGACACATAGGTGATGTCAAAGGTCAATGGTTGGAATCCCAAATTGCCTGAACTACTCTTGAAACAGAAGTGCACGCGCGGAAAACCCTTAATTTACAATGTATGCATTAAAAACTTAGAGAAGAACTGGTTATTTTCAAATTTAGAAAATAGTAAAGTGTGTGTATTATGAATTATGCCATTACTCAAAAGTGATAACTGTGACAATAAAAGTTACAGTAAAAATCGGGTTACAAAACATATTAATGAAAACATAACTTAAAAATATCAATGTTCATATATCACTTAGAAATATATTTCCTAAAAAGATCATGATTGCGATCAGACAACTTGTCAAAATATTTTTTGAACCAGATTTCTTTCTTGAAACGCCATGTTCTAAAGGGCCGGTTTCCAAAACGGCCCCTTCTCTGATTCAAATTTCCTGTTGGTGGTGCATTGCCCATGCCGTTGTGGTCACAAATCTATAAAGTATAAAGATTTAGGTCACTTGGTTTGTTTTTTATGGCTCCTCAAAGTTGTACCTTTCAGAAGCTGTCTAAGTGTTGATAAAATGTGCATGTTATGTAAAATATTAATGAAAATCTAATCAAATGATGGTCACCGTAAAGAATACATTCATGGCATGATTGTGACAAAAAATCATGTTTCCATCGCGCCATTTGGCTGTTTTATGGAAGAAACAATCTCAAAAATGCCATTTTCGATGATAACATTTTAGACACAAAAACTGTGTTTTTTAGAGAATACACCCTTTTATGGGCGTTGGATGCAAACCAATTTTTATCCTATTAAACAGTACGTAATATGCTATTGATGAGAGGAAAAATCATCAAAATGTAAGTGGTGGAACATTTTCAAATGTTGGGTTGAATTAGCCTATGGTTGAATTGCCGATTTTCGACTTTCTTTAGATAATTAACAAAAAAACGAGAGTATTTGCTCGGTATGTTGAGAATATGTACACAGATATGAAAAAAAGTGAGAGAAACACTTTTTCATAAAAAAAATCCAAGATGGCTACTTCACAAGTCCCCGTGGTTGAAGACATTGGCTGACAAATAGACAGAACAACAAACAAAACGTGTTCCTTATGATTTTGGTTGGTTTTCGCATTTACGGGAGTGTTCATAGCTACGGGCGATTGTATAATACCTATATTTATAAGTTTGGTTAGTCACATGGTAACGGGGATCTTTCATATCGAGCCCCAAACATACTTTCGACATATGCACTCCGTTGCCGCATGGAAAACTATTTCAAGTTTTGTCGGAATTTCTTTACCTGTGGTTGTAATGGTCGAGGGTTTTCCAGCGTCCTGTAATACCCAAGGTAGTACAAGATACTGGAGATGTGCGCACACATTCCCATCGTTCTCTCTCCAACTGGGCACTGGCAGTAGTAGTCCTTTATTGGGGCCTCAACATCGGGTGAAACGGTGAACCGTATCCAAACGTTATATTTCGTTTGGCTTTTGTGTCGAGAATGTATTTGACATCGGAGAAGGTCTGGGGAGTGCTGGTAAAGCCACACCTCATAGTCTCCGTCATCACTTAAATGTTCGGCGATGTAACCAGGAGCCAGAGATATCTGATACGTTCCACACGTAATGGTTCTCAAGTAATCAAGATCGAGACGGGGAAACAGTACGGAAGATGCATCCATCTTGACAAACTCGGACCTTGCCCGTCTAGATAGATCCGGATCTGTCTTGACTCTCTGAGCTAAACCATTCGGTGTTGTCAAACGGTCCTTCATACGTTCAGCCATTAGCCTATCTTTGGCATCTCTCTCTGGAGATCTCTGGTAGATCGGTCCTCTAATACCATTCAGACAGGCTGTGACGGTTCGAAGCAAAGCCTCGATGACATTGATAAAGCTGTTAGACACCAATTGCGTTCGGAAGAACGTCCAGTGTTTCAGACGACCATGATAGGATTCCACAATCCACCTCGATTTGGTGATAGTTCTGTCAAGATTTGCTTGGACGTCAGAATGTTGACTTTGACCGGGTTTCAGGTATGACGGCATGCTAGCATTGAGGCCAGAGGCTTCGAGAACTGGTAGGACATCTCTAAAACCTCGGTCAACGACAACGTTGTCGTCTGGTTGTAGCCAAGTAACTAGCTTGTCCATGACTTTTTTTGTAATTGTAGCATCATTTTCGCTGCCAGTGAATGGTCCTACTGTGTCCAGAATGTAGCCATCTGGTAAGGCGATGCTCATGAATTTGAGATAGTTTCTCTTCTTCTGGCCACAGTAGGACATTCTCTGGAGCTTGTGGTCGGAGCTTTTCTGGATATAAATATAGGTGCCATCTAATATGGCAGTGGCTTTATCTCCAAAAAATGCTTCTGAAAAGACAGTATTGTGCCCGAGCAACTGTTCTCTTGTCAAGTGATCCGGACCTAGAAATTGTGGGACTATCGATGTGTCTAATGCCTGTACTATGGAGTGGAAAGTTTTGGACACACTTGACTTGGAAATTCCAAAAAGAGAAGAACACTGACTCCAGGAAATGTCGGTTTTCAGTTTTACCCAGAACAGTAATAGAGCATCGTGTGTAGTCTTGGTATATATACCAGATGAAAGATATGGGGAACAGTGCGAGTGGATTTCGAGGAACTGATCTTTGGACCAACCTGTCCAGGCCATGCATGCCGAGTCATCAAGAGAAGAAAAGCTTATTGTAAACGCAGACTGGTTCTGTGAAAGGACGTGCGACACCTCTAGGAGGTCATTAATGATTTCGGACGATTTTGATGGTAACTGAGATTCCAAGGAACCTCTACCATCAAGGACAACCTCTGTAGACGGATCTAAGTCGTTACCAATAAGGTGAATGGAGCAGACGCGGGATGAGGTGGGACACCACAGTTTGTGTGAATAGATCAGGTGATGTCTTGCACGTTTTGGTAAGACTGATGATTTTGTTCCATTTCTTGCAAAGGTAACAAGACAGAGACAGCATTTTTTGTGTGAAGATGATCCATTCAAAAGATCATGAAGGGTCAGCAACGGCAGGATATGGGACGGGGAGTCGTCTTCTTCCTCTATTTCCTGGTTCTGCTCGGGTTCAGGTTCAGGCTGATTTTTGTTCCGAAGATACTTCATGTAGCACTTCTGGCAAATAAGTGCTTGTTCCTTTGCTGACATCAATCCTTGTTGCACCAGCGTATCTAGGAGCCATTTATATTGTGGACTATTTACATTGCGTGCACTTCTGTTCTTATTGCCACTACGTTTCTTGAAGTATACTTGACACCCTTCTCCAACACATTTACCCTCCATCTTGAAACAATAACGATTGGTTTATGAAGCGTCGATAAAGTAACAAAATAGCAAGCCACCGATGATTGCTGTAAACAGCTAATACTTAGTAGTTTGGTACAATTATGCGAAAATGTGTGATAAATAACGAACAACTAATTACACAAAATAACAAGACAATATAATAAATCACATTCAATACCTCCAAGAAGCGCAGAATTGATTGATTACTTAGAACAAAATAAAGTATTTCATATGGATAATCTATCTATTCGATGTGGCGTGGTCGGCAGGCACAAAGAAAGTGAGACAAGTCAGGGTCCCAACCCTGACAGAGCCACAACGCTTTGGAGATGGGACAATAAAACAAGGAAAGTGAGACAAGAATAGCTAGCGTCGAGTCAATGATTCCGTAAACGTATAGACAAAGACAAGAAGATACGGATAAATGTACAAGGCCACACGATCAGAAAATTCAGAAGAGGACAACTTGAGATAGAACAGTATTCATGTATCAGGGTGTCCTCAGTGTAAATCTTTATATCGATACTGTTTATTTAGTCGTTACACATCATAAAACTGTCATGAAAATATCCGCTCTGATATTCAATATAAAAGTTTGTATATAATAAGCTATATAATAGGGTTTCAGACAAGGTTGTTACTCATTTCCCCTTTTCTTTCAATTTACAACCACATTCAGGCGGCGATATGAGAACGTTCCACCACATGGAATTAGCTGATTTTTGGTACACATATGAAACAAGTAAAGCTCTATCCGATTTTCTGATGGAAATTTGCATCCAAAACTATATAACGGGAGAAAATTGCAATTTTATGGCATTTTTCTTCATAATTGTGAAGAAATCCGAAATTTTTATTTTTTATTTTTTATGAATAAACACGATGTTTTGGAAATATTTATCAAAAGAAATTCATACTATGTTGCGAATTACAATTTCGAGATAACCTTCTTTTATTTAAGAACTTATGTCTTTGATGCTGAAATTGACAACTTTATAAAAATGCATTTTCACTGAAATTATGAAATCCGGGTGTCGGAAAGGTGTAAAATTATTCTTTGGAAAAGAAAAAAACAGTAGTTGAGCTAGATAAGAAATTATACGGGGGCAGGCTCCTATGGAGAATTTACATTACTTGAAACAGGCCCTTTGTCGATATCTATCACGGAAATTGGAACGTTCGAAGCAAACTCGTGAATACTGAAACAACTGCAACGTGTTAACACCATTGGTTTGGTAAGCCTTAATGTGACTGTCAGGAAAGGATAATTCACGATGGGGAAATCCAAATCGACCCTTTTATCGTATTGAAGTAAATCAAGCGACAGAAATCAAAGACTATGCTGTGTCCTTGATTCCAAGTTCAGGAGGATATATACTGTACGAGCGACATGGTCACTTCATGTGTTTGTCATTTAGAAAAAAGCACACCGACTTTATATCTAAAAGTTAAACTCAAAGGTTGGTAAGATGTTTTGTAACCGGCAAACACTAGTGATATTTTGATTTCTTGACAAATATTAGCGTTTTTGATTACACAATATCTTCGATGTTTGTATAATGAAACACCGTTAACAAGGACGAGCATGTTTCACACTCAAAGATCTGATAAGTGTCTGATCGATTACAAATAGTTCGTTAACCAAACAAAACATCAAAAATAGCAATCGTTCTTCTCCTTACGTGTTGAAATCCACTCAAATGAGCGATTTGTTACGATTCGTTGATAAGAAATTAAAAAAAAAAGTTCGGAAGACTAGTATGCAGTAAACTATACATTTGATAATGGTATTGTTTATTCGCAAGTCATGCATTTCCACAACTTTAATTACAATTAAAACATATCTAGCGTATAAAAATGTGTTCAGCAACATATGGACATCAATGAAAACATGCGGTAATGCGGTAATCAGCCGCAAAAACATCAAAAACATTTTATGAAAAATCAATGAGTAAACATCGAACCCATAACGTACTATCACATGTTAATTGACAATAAAGGTACTGATTCTCAAATCGAGTATCATTATGTATTTAGATAAGAATTAAAATAATAATAATTAAACATAGTATACATAACATTAATTAAAAAAGTAGCAAACGAGACATTGTCAAAATTCTAACTGTTTCGAATGCACATGAGTCCTATGTGACGTTTTTACTTTTAGAGAAATTCTACATTTTGTCCGGACGTCTGATCGTCAAATCCTATGCGGCGTCCATTTTTAAAAAGTCTTAATACTGAACATGCTTATTCCATTTATTTTCTCACTCAGTACAAACGCTCAGACGACCTGACGTCTGCTCATCAATCTTGCGGCGTTTATTTTGGAAAATTAGCTAATCAACAAAAAGCAGAGGTCTGGAATTCTTCTAAAATATATATACTTTTCAGTTTTTGGTCCGGATCAGTACAATTTGTTGATTAGTTACTCCCATAACCAACAAAATGGCGTCACCCAGGTTGGAAAATTTGAACTGACGGAATGTAGCAGACATTAGAGGATGATATTACGGGTAGGATAAAGAATGGTTAATGATACACTGCGAATGAACAATGAAAACCATCGTTATGAATCAGACTTGTAAGAATATCATGTTCTTGTTCTTTTTGCATTTAAACATTGAGACTGGATTTGTGACAATTGGTGAAAGCGGTAGTAATGGAATTCTACAACACAATAGTCACTCTCTAAGAATGTCCATATGCTTATAAAACATTTTATTAATCGTATTTCATATTTATCACATACATAAATATAACAAAAATTATTACAGCACGAGAATGAATGTTAACGATTTACAATTATTTCAGGACCATGTTTCTTTAAAGCTCCGTCAAAAATAGTCATCGACGCCAGGGATCGAACCCGTACCTAAATTGAACTGCTCACTGGGGTTCGAACGCTTACATACGCTTTAGATATTGTAGTTATCTGAGCTGGTATATTATCTCATTCCTGTTGTATTTGATCATTGTTTAAAAGTGGAGTCTCAAAAGGGTGTCTGCATTATATGTGTACGAGCTATTGAAATTCTAACTGTTTTAATCTATCTGTTATTGATTATTTTAGTTTAATAGATCTGTTCTTCAGTTTTCTCCATTTAGTAAAATAAGTTTTAATTCCCTTTCTAAAATGCTTTGATATCTAAAAACCAGCAGTATTGGCGAAATAATGAACGTTTTAGTGCTTGAAAATAAAGTATTTGCTTCTTTGAATACATAAAAAAAGATAATAGAATAAAATTGTTTAATGATAAGAAATTAATTTTACATTTATATAAACAATGTACATTGTATAAGTTGATACGTACTGTATATATATATAAGTATTAGTTAAAATTTCCCACTGTACCATACATATTGATGTGGACATGCAACAGCACTCATACCAATGTCACCAACATGACAAGATAGACAATTCCTCAGCTGACAAAGCTTCAAGTAAGTTTGTTTCCTTAAACAATTGGTTTGTTTGCTAATAATAATGTGTTTCGACCATCTTTTTATGTTTCATTTCGTTTGTTTGTTTGATTTTTGTTTTATTTTGTTTTCGTTTTTTTGCACTTGATTAGCATTATAAAAATCTGAAGTAGTACCTTTATTGGCATAAAAATACCATATTTATGACATGGCCTTATGACATAACAAAATTGGTAAGAAATGTGATAAAGCTTTTTATATGTCTGTTAAAAAAAGAAGGAAGGTGCTGCTGTTCTAATTCAGAGTGACATATTTTTGTAGTGGTACAGTAGTATTCAACATACCTATTTATTGTCCATTTAAGTTAATAAATTCTTAATGTTTAATTAATAATGAGGGATTGACACACCTGCCCTACTATTTTAACTGTAGTTTAGACTATTTGGATTTCGACCTTTTTACCCCTAGCATTACCGATGAGTCAATATGGACGAAACATTTGTATGATGCAATACAATTCATGTTTGACATACTGTATCTATTACCAAATGTTAAAGGTGTAATCATGTGTGTGTGAGTTACAGTCATCCTTCGATAGCAAGACGATAATTATTCGTCTCAATTAAATCAACATGTCAGCCACGGTGATTCATTTCTTATAAATAATCGAATTATTGTATAAGCAATTGATGTTTCAAAATATTGGAAAGTAGTTCGCTAATAATCATTTTAACCAATGTTACGAATGGACAGAGTAGAATACTTAAGGATCCCAGTAACACATGCTTTGTCTTTATATTCATTTTTGATTGTTTTATATTATTTAAAGAAACAGGAAATGTTGCCTTTACTTTCGAAAAGACAAAAACATGACATTATATTTTGGTGATATTTTCACCAGGATTCATTGTTAGATCCGCCTTGTATGTATGGTAGCATGCATTGAGTAAATCTGTATATACATGAACTACACAATACATAGAACGAAGAAGATAGTTATCTTTAAATACGGTGTAGTACCTCAAAGATTCTAATTATTTTATACCAACATAATGAAAGTTAACATGAAAACGTCACTAAATTATTGTTTTTTTTTATTCATTTTGATCTTTTTACATATAAGCTAACTGCAAAATAATGCGACGAGTAAATTTACAATAAATGTCTGTGCCATTTATTCAATTTGCAAGTGGTCAACCTCATTACCTTTCCAAGAAAGACTGATATCCTAAATATCGGAACATATCTGATACACGTACAGCATATGTCCCCAAGAGTATAATAAAAATTAGGATTTATGAACTAACAATGCTTTTATGTAAGAAGCAGCTTATATGGTACCTCGTTCTCTGTTGGATTGGATTTGGTTTATATTTATGCAAATTTATAATTGTTTGTGGACTATTTTAATATAGTATTGTAATACAATACAATATTGGAGTAGCATCGAATTGCTACTACATTCTAAATGTAAATTTATTTCTCATTATAAGAAATATATATGTATAATTGTATATGTAAATACTGTAGCACTTATGCATTAGTTTAAAACTCATGAAACAACATATGCTACAAGAAACAAAAGCAGCTCGGAAGGAGCTCTGTGTTAGCATTACCGAATTATTTATAAACTATGAATGATTCGTAGAGCTAGTTTGTAGTGATTCCAGGAATATTTTTAGATACTCAATGTTGTTTTTGTCTCCTTAATGTTGAAAATAAATATTCCTTTCCTTATATTTGAATTTACAAATGCTTAATATTTTCTGATACAAATACGAATAAAACGATATTTATGTTCTCTACTCGTACGTAGGGACAATAAAGTAAAGAGAACAACATATTTTTGCGGGGAAATGTAAAACTTACGTTCGAGGTCCAAGTAACGACAACACATCAGTCCACATCAAAATATAATTTGACGAATAATGAATGTAATATGTTTTCATTTAATATGCTAATTCACATATGATCAGTATTCAAATTATGGTAATAAATACAACAACAGCTGTTTCAAAATATTGAAAACTTGATCGTTGGTACTAAATATAACTACGTTTACCTATGGACAGAATATACTTATTCATATTAAGTGGAAAAAATGAATAATAATAAATCAGAGTCAATATAGATTTATAAATGAATTGACTATATGCTTTTCTGACAAATCAATATATATGTAGCAGGATAACGACTACGTTTATTCTTTCTTCATGCTCAGGTACATTGAGTACCGCTGAGGGGTAAGAAAACTACAGCGATTTTATCCAGAAGGAAATTATTTCGCATTAAAAAATATGTTTTATTCCTATTCATGTTCTTGAAAACTGTTGAGTGTAATTATTTTTTTCTGTTTATACACAGCAACATAAACCCGTGTCAATAATTTTGAAATGATAGAAACTTTTAGCCTGGATGATATTCCCTAAGAAAAAAACTCAAATCAGCCTCGTAAGTAATAAAATAACATCTCTCAAAATCCACAACATTTTAAGTACATTAAAGCGGCCATTTTGTTCTGTTCTGAAAACAATTATTTAATTGGTTCCTGCTGAATGACTATTATAATTTCATTATAACTTCAGCTTTATATACTGTCATTTACTTGCAGTAAAACAAAAATGGATGTTTCAGTATCACACTCGACGACAAATGTGAAGAATTTTAACTTTCATTTTCTCGGCTGAAAACCCCCAAGAACCTTTGGTAATTAATTTTGCTTTTCATTTGTAAAAATATGTATTATTAAAACAGGATTGATTTCTTATCAGTGTCTTAATACTGACATATAGATGTATGTTTTGCTTAGTACAGTGTTATTTAATCTACAGTTGACTAATGGTTCACCAACACATTTACTGCAAACGCGATGAGTTTTTGCCGCTATCTTTAATTTCTTTTCCTTAAAAACAACATAATACGAACCCCTGTTAAAAGATTTTACTTGTCACAGTTGAATTTAACGGACTTCACAATTTCAGATTCAGATCTCTGAATATATGTATGCTATGGACTATTAAACTTATTTCTAGTCTTTTTTGTACAGAACATGATTGAGTCAATCTTGAACATATTGAGTCGTCATTTTTTATTCTAATTATTTTCCTCAAAGATAAGATATTAATATCTACCATGATAAAATGTTTGTTCACTTTAATTTGTATTGGTTCTGAGCTGCAGTCGTACTTGTATTTTACTTTGTGAGGGATGTTATATGCGGTGCAAAAACACTTTCTGCTACCTTATTAATTTTTGTTATCGTATTTTATTGATTTTGTTGTTTATAACCAATGCAGTGGTGGATGTCTTTCCCGTCGCACTTTCATTTATTATTTTTTTATTTAAATGTAGACACTAAAATTGAAAGCTTAAATAATAGAACAAAAAATATACATTAGTGGAAATATTGCATCACATCTGTCATACGTCACCGCGGCCAATTGTTAATGCTGGCAATTATACATTGTAACAAAGCTACCAATTCTACTATACATCACATCTGTCATACGTCACCGTGGCCAATTGTCAATGCTGGCAATTATACATTGTAACAAAACTACCAATTCTACTATACATCACAGCTGGAATCCATGTCACGCATTTTGTAACTTAACACAATTTTAAATTCTCGTGTTTTTTTGTCAGAAATTCAATTCTTCCCGTTGCTACAATTTGGTATACAGAATGACATTCTTGAAAGTGGTGGACTACGTCATATTTGCTATAACTCTGCTTTTGTCCCTGGGAATTGGTCTGTTCTTCTCCATACAAGGTATCAAATAGAAAACCACCCGACAATTTATTCTATGCGATGGCAATATGTCACCATTTCCGGTTGCATTTTCTTTAATGGTTACATATTTTTCTGGCATCTCTATGTTTGTTGGAAGTTCCGGCGGAAGTGTATATCTATGGTTTGCAGTGGTACATTTTTCATCATAGCTTTAATAACAAAGTTGTTGACTATGAATCTTGTTGTTACATCTCAATGGAAGCTAAACATTACCAGTATGAACCTAGTAAATGCTTTAATAACAAAGTTGTTGACTATGAATCTTGTTATTACATCTCAATGGAAGCTAAACATTACCAGTATGAACCTAGTAAATGCGTTTGGCATTTCAGACAATAATATGACATTTACTTTGATTTAACAGCATTAACTACAAATATCGTCCGAAACATCACATGGATTTCTTTACGAAAGAACCAAAACTTCTACTGCATCTTATATTACATTCAAAAGAGCATTTTGATAAAAATCCGTTGATGTATATGCATATAGATTTAATGTTATGAAATGATAATCAATCAGTAGTCTGCTTATTAGATGTGCCTAAATTCCTTCTTTGTTATTGTACTCACTAAAAAAAGCTTTCGAAAAGCATAAATACAATTCAATTTCAGATTTATTCAATACCAAAAATGGAAAAATGCCTCATAAAATGAAGGCGTCCTATAATATCAAATGTGTTACTTCAATCTAGTTTTTATTTCTTCCTTAGATTTAAATCTGTAGAGATATGATCGCTGGTCCTCATGAACATGTTATGATTTTGACATATGTATTATCTTAGTATTAGTCCCAAATTACTTTTGTTAATGATGTTCGCGTATTAAAGGCTCAGAAAGTAGGGTTAATATATACAATATGTTGGGTGAGTTGTCCAAACGCTTCTTTAGTTAACGAGACTATTAACATTTTGAAGGTATTTAAATGGCACTTACATTAAAATAATGTAAAATAAATTACTTAAGAAGAAGACAATAAGATGGCAATTTGACCTTGCGACATTCCTGGGTGCAGCGTTCCCGCAGCCCGTTCCCTCTGAAATTAACAGCAAAAATTTGAATGGAAGAGTATTTTGTATTTTGTTTACAGTCGTAGCGGGGTAACAGAAAAATAACTTTAACGTTTCCGGCCAACCACTGTTGTAATACAACAGAAAGCGTACAAGAAGCTTTTGGGCCACCATGTACTTTCACGCTGGAATTATTTTAGTAAATAGAGTCTCACTGGGAAGGTTAATTCTACTCGAAACTATTAGTTCTATATATAATATTTTCAAAGATACAGAGATGACCAACAGGGGAAAGTGCTCACCTTTCCTATCTTTGCTAAGTATATAATTGAACATTAAAATGGACAAAGCATTAATGCACCTTAGGGGAATCAGCTATACCCATGGCTAGAGATATTTATCGGGAACATTTCAGAATTAGAATACTAAAATAAATTAGAAGTTCTTAAGTTCTACGTTCAAGATATTATTATTATAACGCTTTAAACAAATTAATACAATATTCCAAGATGAACTTAGATGCAAAACGACATAAACGATACTTCATAGATAAAAATTTCATTTGTGTAATAAATTAATTTTTATAAAAAAAACACAAAAATAAATGCTAATGAATTACAGTACGTATTTCTTTGTAGCATCCTGAGCCTCGGTACAAGTCCCATAGAATAAGACTGTTTGCCACCATACTTAGCTCTCAATGGTAGGTTATCACTCTTATCAAGTGAACGTTTTTGTAGGTTATCATATGTTTTTTTATTAATATTTTTATATGTTTCTCGCTTTTACCTGTATTTTGAACTGTACAAAATGTAAATGACGTCTTTGATTCACATAACTTATCATTAAAACCAATGCAATTGTGTAATATTTTATCTGATATAATTAATTGATATTGGACAATTGTTAACATGATCTTGTTAAAGCAAATTTGTTACACCCACATTGCATGAGACCCGCGCTCATAACGTTATGACTATACAAAAACGTTCAATATGTATATTTACATTATACCTTTATATGTATTAGTGAATTAAATATAAAACAACAAAATGATATTTGTGTTATTATTTATTGTCTCTGTGCTGTCAGTGTAGACAATAACCTAAAACAGCTTACGTCACCTAAATGGTGCCTTATCCCAATAATGTTAACTTATTTGAGAAAGCAGACCCCATTGCGTTCATAGCCCGATGAAGGCAGGTATTTGTGAAGTATTATATAAGATTTTTTTATTTTTTTTACATATTAATAAATCTAGTTGAACTTTCTCTAAAATGTATTATTTGTGCCGGCTGTTACGTTGGAACTAGGTAAGAATATGTTCAGATAATAAAACAATTCCTTTTAAATTAATTGTATCTTCAACAAAGGGGAAAATATCGGATTGGATTTTCAATAGTTGTCATTAAGTAGTGATATATTTTTATCGACTTCGATTTTTAAATTTAAAGCTTTGAATGTAAATGCAAAGCTTTTCTTGGTTTTCACCAGATATTTTACTTTGGGCCTATTAAAGTTGATAAATGCGCATATACACATAAGATTTTAAGCAAATATTTAGGTAGACGTATCACTCATTTACAAAATAAGAAATTCCGTTACAGTTTCATGATATCATATGCTTCTTGTATAACAAATATAAACTTTATTCATTTAACAACACTTATGAAACAAGTTTTTACAACTTATACGAATCATTCTTGCTGGCCCGGATGTTAGCGCGCAGAGGTCTTCTGTGGGAGGAAACCGGAGCACACGGAGAAACCCCACGTGGTCGGGCAGGTGACCCCACACCTTTTCACGTCCGATCGGGGAATCGAACCCCGGCCGCCTTGGTGAAAGGCAAGTTCGCTATCCACTGCGCCACCCCACCACCCGTATAACAGCAAATACGTTGTAAGTACTCGTAATCATTACATTGACGGTTGTTGTACTAATGTATAACATTATTGTAAGTACACCTAATCATTACATTGACGGTTGTTGTTCTGGTGTATATCATTATTGTAAGTACACCCAATCATTACATTGACGGTTGTTGTTCTGGTGTATATCATTATTGTAAGTACACCTAATCATTACATTGACGGTTGTTGTTCTGGTGTATATCATTATTGTAAGTACACCTAATCATTACATTGACGGTTGTTGTTCTGGTGTATATCATTATTGTAAGTACACCTAATCATTACATTGACGGTTGTTGTTCTGGTGTATATCATTATTGTAAGTACACCTAATCATTACATTGACGGTTGTTGTTCTGGTGTATATCATTATTGTAAGTACACCTAATCATTACATTGACGGTTGTTGTTCTGGTGTATATCATTATTTTAAGTACACCTAATCATTACATTGACGGTTGTTGTTCTGGTGTATATCATTATTGTAAGTACACATAATCATTACATTGACGGTTGTTGTTCTAGTGTATATCATTATTGTAAGTACTCCTCATCATCACATTGACGTTTGTTGTTCTAGTGTATATCATTATTGTAAGTACTCCTCATCATCACATTGATGGTTGTTGTTCTAGTGTATATCATTATTGTAAGTACACCTAATCATTACATTGACGGTTGTTGTTCTAGTGTATATCTAATTGTAAGTAGACTTCATCACCACATTGACGGTTGTTGTTCTAGTGTATATCATTTTTGTAAGTAGACCTCATCATCACATTGACGGTTGTTGTTCTATTGTATATCATTATTGTAAGTACACCTCATCACCACATTGACGGTTGTTGTTCTACTGTATATCATTATTGTGAGTATTCTTCATCGTGTCATTAGCATTGAAGGTTGTTGTTTTAGGTAATACATGTATTTATTTTGTAAGTATACCCTATCATCAGGGGTGCGCGGTGGCCAAGTTGTTAAGGCATTTGACATTCTACTATCAATAGCCCTCCACCACTGGGTCGCAGGTTTTAGGCCTACGTGGGGCAGTCGCCAGGTACTCGCTGTAGGTAGGTGTTTTTTTCTCCGTGAACTCCGGCTTTCGTTCACCGCCAAAACCTGGCACGTCTGTCAATGACTATAGCTGTTAATAGGAGGTAAAACACAAACAAATCAAACCAAAAACCGTATCATCACATTAGCGTTTGTAGTTGATAAATGTATTTAGACAAACAATACTGAAGTTACTACATCTATGAAGAACGAGAATTCCTCAGATGGCATGAATTCGATTCTGCAAGCCTAACAAAGTAAAAAAAAAGTGCAGTGCACCATATAGCCATTTCGTCTCTAGTGTTCCTTTATCTTCCTCTTTGAATTTGCTTTGTCTACGTGTTTTTAAGAAGGAATTAATGCTGTTATATGGACAGATATATTTCAGTCAGTTTGCCGTTATAATCAAGGTCATATTTATACGACATATACTCATGTTTTAAACAAGTTAATCTATTTAAGATTCAACTATTTTATGTCATAATTTAATAAATTCTAAAAGATAAAGCACCATTTAATCGAAATGTTTAAACAAAAGAATACAATGTAGTGTAGTAATAAATGCAAAAGCACGTTTTAAATTAAACCACTGTTAACACGTTTTGGAAATGTTCTGTTTGATTACCGTTGCAAACTTATTATTATCAAAGGGTAAGATTGAAGTTGACGGTGTGTCATACACCTGGAGAGTAATGAAGGCAAAAGGACGGGTCAGCTTGTTAGAGTAAATGACATGTGTCTTTTGTTTAAAAAAACTGTTTATTTTGTTCTATAAATCCAAACTTTAAACAAGGGAAAATTTACAGGGAAAATAGGATGTTCTGGAAGGGTAACCTCATCTCATTACACTCGCAACGTTCATCTAGGTCAAATCTAAGAATGTTCCCGTCCTTAAAGTAAAAGTAACAAGGCATAGTTTTCAGCATGATCATCACCTTCGAACAACACAAGTGCTTATAATGTTTCCCTCAATGAGTTTCCATTTATTTCCAGAATCCAGAAATGAGATGTCTTTATTTTAATGAGTTTTAAGGTCAACGACACTGCTATGATGTAAACAACTTTGGTTAGCGAGATATATCACGGCAATGATATGGTGGTATGTGTTCATCCAACAAATAGCATACTATTCCAGTCACTTGATCTGTAATCAGTGTCTGGTCTCACTTTTGACGGTGTATTAATCTTTGTCTTATAGTTTTGATCCTGACTCATCGTTACGTCAGTCGTTCTGGAGACTTTTTGCACGGTGTTTGACCTTTGGATTAAGCTAACCGTTCACTCAGTCGACGTTTCAACGGATCAAGGCAACGCCTACTGTATCAGCAGACAAATGGTATGATGTATGCAATGGCGATTATTTAACCACGAACATTTTTATTTTTTTATCGAATTCATACTTGAGGTAAATAACCAAAACATAAAAGCAATTGTGTATGATTTATGGAAAGTTCAGACAACACACTTTTCTAAGGATCATCACAGTCTTGTTTTGCATTATAGATTATTTTTTCTGCTACGATATTATTCCTGTTGGTATCCACACTTCCGGTCATCGAGGGAGTTGTTATGTTCACTTACTATAAATTAAAAGGATGCGGTCCGCTTGAATCCAAACAAATCAGAAACCCAAACCGGGGGAAAGCAATGACTAACAATTCGGAAGGTGAATAGATTTCGACATATTATAACAAAGTATTACTGTCATGATTTCATTTCTTTGCTGATTTTCTTTTTTATGTAAAATATTACTTTCTTCCTCGGAAAGCTTTTTGCCTTCTGTTTAGTTAATTCAAGACAATTTATTATATTAACAATTTGCCGTTTTAAAGGCTTATTGCATTGCATGGCGTTTTATTTTTGCAGTTGACTATTCTATCCTTGGCGGGCGGCGTTGTTTAATACTTCAGTAAGTTAATACAGTACGTGTTTGAAATAATATCAACATTGTGAGAGAGAAAAGGTGTGGAATTACAGCAAATGAAGCGATACAATATAGAACAAACACGGTCTTGATAATTCCGTCTTTGCGTATTTCAGATTTATCTTCTCTTGGGAGCAGGTATTGATTGTTACGTCACTTGTTTGTGAGAGTAACGTTATCAATTTTTGAGAAAACGACGTATTTTTTTCACACAAACCAATGACGTAACAATCAATACCTGCTCCCAAGAGAAGATAACTTTGCAATACGCAAGACGGAATAGAGGACATTGATAACGGTTCTCAGTGTGACACCAGTTTGCTGATGAAGAATCTTTGAAATGTTCGATATCTAACTAAAGTCTCGGTTTTATGTGCATGTACGTCACCAGTCATTTTTGTCAATTTCTTACGTAATTTTCTATCTCAAACATTTTTATGCATTTAATGGTCAATAAACCGGTCAGGTAATGTGTATATCAAATATCCACATATAACTTACATTAATGAATTGAACGGGGAACCTTGATTTTGGTCTTTTGCAATAATTACGATATTTATTTTTCTCAATAATCGATACACGCCTTCCCTCGAACAGTCTTATGTCATCCAAATAGTAGATTATGATGATGGTTTCACGTTATGTCATAATGTTCATGAATTAATTTGCAGCATGATATTACAGATGTCGGATCGCAAAAAATTACATGATATGCGGAGTGCAGTCGAGTTGCGTACGGTATGTGTACGATGAAAAACTGCGAGATAATAGAATGCACACAAATATGCAATAGCTTTCGCACAGCTAGTCGACAGGTATCTTGGTTGATATATATTAAGAAATTGCTGTTTGATTAATACGATCTCGTATTTAAACTTTTATCTTTCATGCTTTTTGCATGTTGCCATAATTCAGCCAGATGTACAGGGTAATTTGGTTTTCCTAACAGCAATGAATATATCTCGTACTTGTACCAAAAGTGTTTTGATAATACCTTAATCGAAACGTCTGTAGGTGTATATGATTACGTATATAAACGTACTGTTCACGCAAACACAATTGTAAACAAAGCAGCCTTACCTGCTTCAAGTTATGATACTTACCTGTTAATTCCCAGGTATCGGGTGCGTTTCAGACATTTTCAACACAGGTAAAGTTAAGTTGTGTTTTGATTAGACTTAAAAAAGAAAGAATTAGAAAAAATCAGAGAACATAAAATCAAAGGTAGCATAATCAGATCAAGACCTAAATGGGTCGAAGAAGGTGAGAAGCCAACAAACTATTTTTTCAACTTAGAAAATAGAATTTTTACCTCTAAAATAATTCCTATACTGCAATTAGATGACGGTAATGTAATAACAAAACAAGAAGAAATCTTAAATGAAGTTCGCAATTTTTATGAAAAGCTCTATAGTAATGACAGTGGAATAGAAGATGTACATTTGAATGAATTACTTAAAGACTATAATGTTTGTAAACTAAGTAGACAAGATGCAGAAAATTAGAGGGTCCTATAACACTGGAAGAAGCAGGTCAAACTTTAAAAAAACATGAAAAATAACAAAAGTCCTGGCATCGATGGTTTTACAGCTGAGTTTTTTTTAAAATGTTTTTGGAAATATTTGGGCAATTTTGTGGTAAGATCTATTAATTCAGGCTATGAAAAGGGTGAACTGTCTATTTCTCAACGACGCGGAATTGTAACTTGTATACCAAAGGGAGATAAACCTAGGCACTTCATAAAAAACTGGAGACCAATAACACTACTCACTGTTATATATAAAATAGCTTCTGGAACAATTACACATAGAATAAAAACAGTCTTAGACAACATTATAGATAAGGATCAGACAGGGTTTCTCGCGGGGCGTTACATTGGGGAAAACACACGATTAGTTTATGACTTAATGCAATTTAGTGAAGAAAAAAATATCCCTGGCATGCTATTGATGATAGATTTTGAAAAGGCTTTTGACTCGGTTTCGTGGGGTTTCATTGAAAAAGTTTTACAATTTTTTGGTTTTGGAATAAGTATACGAAATTGGATAAAGGTATTTCATAAAAAGGTCAGTGCTGCAATCATTCAGGGGGGAAACCTGTCATCATTTTTTAATGTAGAAAGGGGCTGTCGTCAGGGCGACCCGATATCCCCATATATTTTTATCCTCTGTGCAGAAATCTTAGCTCTTCGATTGCGAAATAATAAGAACATAAAAGGTATTCAAGTTAATATTTGTCCTATTCTACTCTCACAATATGCAGATGATACCTCTTTGGCTTTAGATGGCTCTGAAAGATCTCTTAAAGAATCTGTTAATGAATTAAATTCCTATGCTAAAATATCTGGTCTAAAAATTAATGTATCCAAAACACAGGTAGTCTGGATTGGTAGTAAAAAATTTAGTGATGACACCTTCCTCCCAGAACTTAACTTACAATGGGGCCGACACAAAATCACACTTTTAGGGATTGATTTTCATGTTGACTTGCACGAGATACCAAAACTGAATTTTGACAAAAAATTGATAAAATTGAAGTAATTGATAAAAACCTGGACAAGAAGAAATTTAACTCCAATTGGTAGAATTCATATTATTAAATCACTTCTCGTTTCACAATTCAACCATCTATTTATAGCGCTGCCAAATCCTGATGAACATTTTCTTTCAAAACTTAATTCTATTATTTTTGATTAATTTAAAAGCATTTATAGATTCATTAAAATTATCTTAGATCAGAAGGCTTTTTCAGATCACAGCTAAATGGCAAGTTATTTTTAAAAAGTTATATTAACATAGATCTACTAGCCAACTGTGGCAATGATTTTGTGCAAAAATGTCTAAAAGAGTGTAGAAATTCTTTCTGGGTTGATATTTGCAAAGCTTGGTACCGTTTGAATTTATTAATTGAAAAATATAGTCTTATGAAGGATTCTATATTAAAAACACCATTATGGTTTAACAGACAAAAATATTATAACTATAAATGACCTGATAACAGATCAGAATACTGGAAGCTTTCATAGTTTCCAGGAAATTATTCACACATATCGGGTAAAAACAAATGTCCTCCAGTATCATAGCATTTTGACAGCAGTGAGAAAGTTTATATCTTCAAATGAAATCCCTAAACTAAAACTACCATATCCTCTTTTACCAATGAACATTGAATTATTCCTGAAAAACAGAAAAGGCTCGAAAGATTTCTATAATATTTTTATAAAAAATAATACTGTACCAACAGGTAAAAAGAAGTGGAACAAAGTCTTTGACTTGAATGATTTAACATGGGCTCAAATATACAAGATTCCCTTCAGTGTTACAAAAAACACCTAACTCAAATGGTTTCAGTACAGAGTTAATCACCATATTTTAACCACAGACTCTTTCCTCTTTAAAACACATCTAGTTATTTCTCCTCTCTGTACTTTATGTAACTCTGAAAATGAAACCATTATACATATCCTGTGGGAATGTCAAGAAGTCCAGAATTTACTAGATAGTCTAAGAATTCTACTAGATGCTCTTTTCATCCCATTTAATTACAATAAACAATCCTATATTTTTGGATTTTTATCTCAAAATTTCAATAACTGCAAAGTTGATAATGAAATTCTCCTTGTTATAAAACAGTATAATTACAAAATGCGATGCTTTCACAACTCCCTCAACATAAATGGACTTATTAATGCATTAAAACAATTTTATAACTTGCAAAAGCTGCCAGGAAACATTTAGTATGTACGAATGGGTACTGGCAAAATGGATGTATGGTTTAATGATGAATGTCAGACAGGCAAAGGCTGTGTAATAAGTTTATATGTATGACATGTAGTGAGTAGAGTAGTATGAAATCTGTAAGATGAGTGTTCTGTACAATTATCTATCTTTTCCTGTCATAATTTACAGACTTGTATCTCATTATTTGTCATGCGTATGTGTTTGAAAAATCTGAATAAAATTCTAAGTTAAAAAAAAAAAGTTGTGTTTTGATAACTCAATGCAATTCACTACGTAAGTGTACTAGTACTGCACCAGCAATGTAACCGAGTCATTGACAGTTTTATAGCCATTGTAATAATGTTAAACATGCATTACAGAATAACAGAAAAAGTATAAAATATACCAACTAAGTAGGTTTACAGCGTACTTTCTTTCTTTCGAGGTTTCCTTGATTTTTTTTTAATTCTGTAACATCGATCAACTGATCTTAGCATATCACACATATTTACGCGTTTATCGCAAAAAAGAGCGATCGAGGTTAACAAAAACTGCTGAAAACTTTCCATTCAATCACATTAGCAACTGCGCATTAGAGTATCGTATATATGTTGCTATTTTCCATGAGTGTCTCAGTAGTGTCAAATCTCAGCCATCTTGGTAAAAGCCGGATGCGTTATCTGCTGCAGCCGACCTAGGTCAAACATGTCATTATAACAAAACAAAAGTTTTAGAAACCGACTTGTATGGTATATAATGTTGGCCTGTAAACAATGTATGTAACATGCGTATTTGGTGTTATTAAATTGATTTCATTCAAATCAGTTGTTCTGCACTTTCTTTATTCTGAGTTGTTAACATAGAATAATGAAATAATTTTAAAAGACAATGACTCTTTCTTCATGTCGTTAATATTTACTTTAATAGTCCAATGGTATTGACCAGAGGGAAATGTTGCGCTGTATTCGGTTCTAAGTATGCATTTACAAATTTTCTTGACGAAATCAAATTCCTTACTGATATAACCTACAAAAGTGATACACACCAAGCCAACAACTAAACCGCCCCGAGTAGGCAAAAAATAATGAAAGCGATAAAAAATGTATGAGTACCAAAATGTATTTTGTTTAGATGAGTGTTCGGACAATAAAAGCTGAATTATATGCCATCACCTCTATCGTGACAATATGTTACCAGTGTGAACGCTTAACCACATACCGACAGCAATAAATAAACCTAATTCAGATATAACATCATCATTAATACGGTATTAAACCGGTATCACATGGAAATATACTTCAATATTCAATGATAAAAAATAACAAGAGGCCCAGAGGGCGTGTATCGCTCACCTGAATATATGTTTAAAGCAATTGGTATGAAGTAAAGATATAACACTCCATTGTAGGTGTTGAAAGTACATATGAAATTTCAGAAAGATCAATCAAGTACTTGAGATAAAGCAAGAACAAACTTCAAACAGAGCCCCATCCCTATGTCATAAGGGGGTCATACCCACCATTTATACAAAATTGAGTCCCCTTGACCCAAAGATGCTCCAGACTAAATTAGCATACAATCCCTTAATCCCTATGGTAGAAGAAAGATTTTAAAAGTCTTACCTCTATTTCCCCTATTGGGCCCTGCAATTCTGCCTCTCGGGGGGTCAGACACACTGTTTATACAAAATTGTTTCCCCTTCACCCAAGGGTGCTTCATACCAAATTTTGACAAAATCCTGCCATTGAAGAATTTGCTATATTTCCCCTACTGGGCCAATCGCTGTTTATACGAAATTAGGTCCCTTTTGCCCAAGATAGCTCCAGACTAAATTAGGATATTATCCCTTAATCCCTATGGTAGAAGAAGTATTATAAAGGTTTTACCTCTATTTCCCCTATTGCCCCCCCCCTTTTAGGTCCCGGGGGGGGGGGCACACCCACTGTTTATACAAAATTGGTACCACTTTAACTAAGGATGATCCACACCAAATATGGACCAAATCCTTTCATTCCTACAGAAGAAGTGGGATTTTGAAGAAAATTTGCTATTGTTTCCCCTATTGGGCCCCGCCCTTCAGGCCCCTAAGGGGCCAGACCCACGGTTTATAAAATTTGTTCCCTTTAACCCAAGGGTGCTTCAGACCAAATATGGAACAAATCCTTTCATTCCTACATAAGAAGAAGGATTTTTAAGAATTTGCTATATATCTCATATTAGGCCCCGCCCCTCAGCCCTCAGGGGAGCCACATCCACCGTTTCTACAAAATTGGTTCCCCTTTACCCAAAAATTACCCCACACCAAATTTGGACCAAATCCTTTTATTCCTACAGAAGAAGAAGGATTTTAAATAATAATTTGCTATGTTTCCCCTATTGGGCCCCTCCCCTCAGGCCCATGGTGTATACAAAATCGGTTCCCCTTCATCCAAGGATGCTTCAGACCAAATATGGAACAAATCCTTTTATTCCTACAGAAGAAGAAGGATTTTAAAGAGTTTGCTATATTACCCCTATTGGGCCCCGCCCCTCAGCCCACAGGGGGGCCAGACCCACAATTTATCCAAAATTTGTTCCCCTTCCCCCAAGGATGCTTCTAACTAAATTTGATTAAAGGGAAAAGTTGACGGACGGTCGGACGACGGACGACGCACTTACGCACTCGGTTGAAAGGTAAAAAAAACTTATTAAAATTCATGAATATCCGGGTACATCCGATTACTTTACCCAGAATATCCCAGCAAAGAAGCACACTTTAACGCCCTGCTTTGACGACGAACATGTCATAGGTGGGATAACAATTACTATTGTAAACTGAATAAAAAAACACCATTCAGGGTGGGTAGATACATTGTACCCTCTTAGCCTCAGGCTTTAGCTCACAGAATGCCCCTCATCCATCGTATCCTAGGGGATACTTGGATGAGGGGCCCATTCTATTTCGCTACGCCTTCGGCTAGCGAGGGTAATAAACAGCACATTTGAAGAAGGTATCAAAGCATAAAAAATATGCACAGCTGCAATATGGAATATTATTAGTTTATAAAAACCTATTAAAAATCCATCACAGCAAAATTTCATGAAAACTGCCAATTTCAAGAAAATTCATACTCTGTGAATGTTTATTTAACGTCCATTGTCTGACGGTAGTTGGCTACTACCAACCTTCTCAAAAATATAGCAGTAATTACTAATAGCAAAGTCTACTCAATAGCCTTAACGTAACAGTTTATCAGTCACTACCCACAAAAACGTCCAAAATGCACGCAGTACTAAATCAAACCACAATAACAGTTCAAACGGTCTCCAGTACTGATTGCGCAAAGGTTGACCCCCTGTCAACCTCACGGTAATAAAACCGGAAAAAGGTTTTAGCCGATGACCAGTTCGCCGTTTTTAGAATATCTTTTAACTGTACACCAGCCATTAAGGCCGCTGAAGAAGAAGCTCCTCTAAAAGAATGTGCCTTGAACTTGTCATCTATCCGTGCTAGTCTTAAAACTTCCTTAAGCCATCTTGCCAAAGTACTTGTTGACACAGTTTTCAAAGTTTGAAATGAAACAGTAGTGGGCTACTTCGCCCCACAGTCCTCTGAATATACTCCCTCAACGTTTCCACCACACATAAACGTCTATCAGTTCTGAAGTTTGAAAACACTATTGGTCCTTCCTCTTTTCAACACCCTGTATGTGGAAGGTCACCTCGTTTTCTGTGAACAACATAAATTGTGTGTCAATATGCTGTAATGCCTGAACTCGTGAAGCCGATGTCAAGGCCATTAAAGCTATCAGTTTCAGTGTGACCTCATTTAGCGTTAGTTTTGTCAAGGGATGTAACTGCTGTAAAAAATAGAACCTTGGATACATCCCAAGTAGATGTGTATCGTGTGGATTCACATTTAACAGTCCTTTCATAAAACGAGGAATTAACACGGCTTTTTCACACCATGTGCCTCCGAAAAAAAGGCAGAGTCTGAGTCAGCATCGATTTATGTGTGTTGACAACTGAAAAGGATGAGCCAGACTCGTGAAGAAATATTAAATAGTTTCATTCTCAGCCGGGCGAAGAGGATCCTCATCCCATTCAATGCTCCAAAGGACCCACTTCCCCCATGCATGCTCATACTGCTTGATAGTTCCATCCCTCCATGATGCCGCAAGAATCTCAGAAGTTCTGCCTGAAACTCCTGAATCCTGGAGTACCTCCCATATACTGCACAGGCGGTTAGACCAAGCCTTCGGTGAATGGGATGTGACTGTCCGCTGTACGGTTGAGAAAGGAGGTCCTTGTGCCGTGGTAACCTAATTGGAATAGAAATCAAACATCTGGTTACCAGTGGAAACCACGCTTGAGAAGGCCAATGTTGTATGACAATAATGGCCTGTTCTACTTCATCCATCAGGATCTTATTTATAATTCTACCACACAAACAGAATAGTGGGAAAACATATGGGGTATATTCGTGCCAAGAAACTGTAAAAGCATCTACTATCTGGCATCCTGGATCATATGACCATGCTGCATAGTGTTTGATTTTAAAATTCAAACGTGACGTAAACAAGTCAATATCTGGGTTAAACAACTGGAAGCATATTCGTTCAAAAATAACCTGCTCCAAAGTCCACTCTGTTGAATCATGAACGTTTCTGGACAGATCATTAGCAACAGAATTCTCAATTCCTGGGATATGTTGTGCTACTAGAAAAATGGATCTTTGTAAGGCCCATTCCCACAATGACTTAGCTAATCTGTCCATATTCACAGAACACATGCCTCCCATGTCATTCACATAGGCTTCCGCAGTTGTGTTGTCAGTTTTAATCCCTAGAACAAACGAAGAAAGGTNCCCGAAAAAGGCAGAGTCCGAGTCAGCATCGATTTATGTGTGTTGACAACTGAAAAGGATTAGCCAGACTCGTGAAGAAATATTAAATAGTTTCATTCTTAGTCGGGCGAAGGGGATCCTCATCCCATTCAATGCTTCAAAGGACCCACTTCCCCATGCATGCTCATACTGCTTGATAGTTCCATCCCTCAATGATACCGCAAAGATCTCAGAAGTTCTGCCTGAAACTCCTGAATCCTGGAGTACCTCCCATATACTGCACAGGCGGTTAAACCAAGCCTTCGGTGAATGGGATGTGACTGTCCGCTGTACGGTTTCGAAAGGAGGTCCTTGTGCCGTGGTAACCTAATTGGAATAGAAATCAAACATATGGCTACCAGTGGAAACTTTAAAATTTAAACGTGACTTAAACAAGTCAATATCCTGGGATATGTTGTGCTACTAGAAAAATGGATCTTTGTAAGGACCATTCCCACAATGACTTAACTATTCTGTCCATATTCACAGAACACATGCCTCCCATGTCATTCACATAAGCTTCCGCAGGCAGTTGTGTTGTCAGTTTTAATCCCTAGAACAAACGAAGAAAGGTGAGAGAAAACTGACTGCCTTAAGCTCTAAATAATTAATATGATATTGAGCTTCTCTTTCTGACCATATCCCACCTGTAGCCTTATCATCATAGTAAGCTCCCCAACCAGACAGGGAGGCATCTGTTCCCACCCAAATAGATGGGGCAGGTTGACCTATCGGTTTACCATTGAGACATCGGACATTACCTATCCATCAGGTTATCTCTATTTTGCTGAATTCAGATAATGTTAACTCAGCATCATAATCGTCCTCGTTTGCTATTAATGATCTAGTCTTTTCCCTCTCCAAGGGCCTGTAATGCAATGGTCCCGGTAACACAGCATTAAACGCGTGTACTTTTACTCCAATTAGTGAGGCCAGAACTCTGACAGAAATATCTGAGCTATTTAAGAAAATATTTGGGCAAGACTTAACAACTTTTCTATCTTCTCCTCTGTCAGAAAAACTTTAAATTCCTCTGAATCTAGAATCAAACGAAAAAACACTAAGCGTCTCGTTGGATACAACACTGATTTTTCCTGATTTATAGTGTACCCTACCTTCGTCAGACGCTTTGTCATTACAGATGTGTTTTTTGAAGAATAGTCAAATTTCTGGTCCATTTGAAAGGAGTCGTCAATATAATATGCGCATCGAATACCACTGACCCTAAACTCAGCATGAAGAGGTCTCAAAAGCTTGGTGAAGACGCGGGGTGCCGAGGAGAGTCCGAAGGGTAGAACCATCCATTCGTACATCTGACCTCTCCACATAAACCTCAGATATCTACGGTAATCATAATGAATTGGGACACTCAGGTATGCATCCTTCAGATCAATGGATGTTAAACAATCATCCTTTTGGATGAGATCAAGAACTACGTTAAGATTTTCTTGTTTGAAATGTTTTTATTTGACATACTCAATTAAGTTTTTGAGGTTAAATACTGTCTGAGTTTACCGTTTTTCTTAGGCACCGTGAATGACCGCACTCTTATTTACCAAAGCCTGTATTTCCTGATCCACTAAAATTATCTTTGAATGTGAGAAAGGGATTTCCTTTGAAACACCAAACTGGATAGGTTCGGAAACAAATTCAATTTGATAACCTTCTACGGTTTGTAACACCCATTGATCTGATGTCAGAGCTTCCCACTTCTTAAGATGCATATCTAAGGTACTCACCTTGTCTACTGATTGGCCTGTTTTTCCTTCTGTTAAGTGGACTGGTTGTAGCCTCGTTGTATGTGAAACGGGCTGTACCTTAGTCTGGGCCTTGCGTACTGGCTATAATAGCGGCCTCCACGCCCCTGTGGCCGCCTCTGGTAGTTTCTCTGGTTCCCCCGGAACCCAGCATTACATTTTCCATAGCCATAGCTGCCATACCTTCTACCCTTGGGCTGTGTACCTGAACCATGCCCAGCATTCCCACCTCCGCTACAAATAGGTAATTTTGATATTTCATTGATGTCTTTGATCTTTTTGGGCAGATCATTCCCAAATAAGAATTGCAACGGACATATCTTGGGCACAAATGCTTTGTACTTCCTATTGATATTGGGACGTAGGGCATATCTACGTTTGATAGAAAGGGTAAAAAGGGCACTCCCTAGTAAGGCAACAGAATCAGAAATATACTTACATCTAGTCAGTTTTTCTGATGTAGCTTCATACGCAAGAAGCTCTTCCGCTAATTTGAAAAGAGAGACCATCCCAGGAGCCAAAATCTTTTGAACGCCATGCAGTGCAACATTTGCAGTTTGGGATCAATTTGGTAATACGGCCCAAATTTCACTATTAACCTTGGGGGCACCCAGGAGGTAACAATATCCCGGTCTGGGGTACATTTTCACAAAAAAATGGCAAGAGACCCGGATACATTAGGCCCTAAAAGCTCCTCTGCCTCATTTTGAGGCAAGTTCCAGTCACCCATATCATCCCCATCGTCACATATACCATGAAAAATGTCACCCGGCTCATACACACTCCCTTGAGCCGAAACCTCGTTATCTTGGGCTAATTCTAATTCCTGCCCAGGACCATATCCATAACTTGAATATTCCTCATGGTCTGCGAATAAATCGCCTGGGTCGAGGGGAATGAGGGTCTTAGCGAAAGGCCATCATTGTTTTCATTTGTGTTCGTCACCGCCATATTGGACGACGAGGCAGCTCGACCCGGGCCCGACCTGGCCGGTGTCTCAGTGGCCATTTTAGTCATCATGTTTTTGTTAATAGAACTCAGTGATTGTTCCAATTTACTAATCCCCAATTGGTGTTTTAGTTGGGGAATATTGAACTCAAGTCCCTCGGACTTTTTCTTACTGGCACTGGCAGCGCCAGCTCGGTTACTTTTGGGACGGCCGGGAGGGGCAGACTGAGCGACTTTCGCCTGTTTTCCACCTCCCCTACCACGAGGGGCAGACGTCGTTCTCCGCCTTGAGCGGCGGTGACCAAATATCTCTGTATCACTATCTGGGCCACTGGATTCACCAGAGCTATCGGGCAACTCACCCTAATCGGCGAGCTCCTCCTCGTCCGAATTACGTCCCAGCGAGAGGGTATCGTGCATCTCGGCCACAATACCTCGTTTTATCAAGTAGCCAAACGAAACTAATTAAAAAAAAGTCGGCACGGCGTGCTCAACTATGAAAGCGACAACTCACCAAAATCTGACACGTGCGTCGTGTTCAAAACTCGACAGGAAATATAATTCTTCGCTGTGGTATTCTGGGTAAAGTACCCGGATGTACCCGGATATTCATGAATATTTATAAGGTTTTTGTGACCTTTCAACCGAGTGCGTAAGTATAAACATTCCGGTGGAAGTGCTGTTTAAAACCCTCGCTAGCCGAAGGCGTAGCGAAATAGAATGACAAATAGTGCAAGCACTCGAAAAAGAAATACTCCGAAATATTGTTTAAACACTTAAAAGTGTGACCATATTGAAAACTCTTTAAGGAACGCTACCAGTAAGTGTGACAATGCTGGGAAATATTTTATGAAAATAGATTTATCAAAATTTCGAAAAGAAACCGATACGTTGCTGAATTTTTATCAGAAAATTATATTAAAGACTAGATTTTAAAAATGCACATTATCTTTAAATTGTACGAACTGAATTTACACAATAATATCATATGCTATTTGATGTTATTATATTATCTATTTATATGTGTTTTAAAATATTAAAGTTTGAGTTGACGTATGTTTCAAGATACAGCTTTTTTGTAAAATAGTACAATGGTAAAATCATATCGACATCTCATGGTCGTTATGGCCTTTATTCTGAGGAAACCATACGAAGTTGGACATCACGCCAGGCACATGCTTCCTACTGAACTGGTATGTGATTCATGTAGCAAATGTTGTTTTATGAGTGTAATAAAATGATAAAAAAATCGGTAAAATATGTGAAAAATATTAACAGATAATCTTTTACAACCTTTTTTTTTCTTTCTTTTTTCTAATATATTGCTATTTTACATACCACGTACATTATAATACTATTCGTGCTTGTCATCACCTCGTTTAAGCACGGGACACGTTGTTAACTAACAGTACATTGAACTATATACCAAGTTGAATATAGCTGATAGCAAAAGGGAAATAGAACAACAGGCTGTAAATAACAAAATATAGGATATAGACACGGAATATATATATCTATTATTAATTTTCTCTCCCTGTATCGTTGAAAAGATTTGCGCGGTTCGTTGATACTGTAGCAGATTAAATCCAAAACAAAACATAATACACAACAATATGTTTTGTATGTGACCTTCTAGTACTAGCATCTGTTGTGATAGAAGGAAAAATGTAAATGCACGTGAAAGTTGCAGTTGTGAATTAAAATCAAAACATTAATTCCACTATTTTTTTTATATTGAAATTTACATGCCTTATAACACAAGTTGTTTCCATATGACTTTATACAATGTGGTTCATGCTGATATGATCGCAAGTACATTTTTTGATGAAAATTTCAATTTCGAAAAGAAACCGCTTTATCAGACTGAGATTAAATCGACTAGGTTTGTTTCGCATATCAGGAGTCATTTTAGCAATGGTTCGGAAATCTCAAATGTTGCGCAAAGGAATTGTTTACACATATTTCAACATATTTCAAATAAATAAGCACGTCAAAAAATTTCAATCAATATTAACAAAATATAGTTTATATTCCTTTGTTTTTTCCACTTCACTACATCATTTTCAGCGGTGTCTCCCCAAACACAAGTCTTCTTATGATTGAAGCTGTGAAGAGGATGCTAAACGAACTAACAATTATAAGGATTCCATAATTGCAACCGACGACAGGGTTCAAACTCGTAGCTAGCACCTGAACGGGGTAAATACGTTCAAAAGCTGTGGTACTTCAGACAGACATCAGGCTGGTATATCATTGTTTTTTTTAAAGATTATTAAAAAAAAAAGCCGGTGTAGAATAGAGGTAGACGACATATGCCGCCAGAACCATATTGCATTGGCAATCATGATAATATTTCTGTTCAGAATATATAATTACGTTGTTATTGTTAATGTCTTTTTTCGACTGCTTCAATTCATCTGTTTTTTATTACAATCATAAAGTAGATTAATGCTGTATATCAGGTATATTATATGAGAACACGTACTAATCTGACCACCAATAACAGGAAAGACGACATCCTAGGCGGACCACAGTTCAAGTAAGTTGGTTTCACTAAAAACAAAAGATCTTGTTTGGTTGCCGATTTTTAAACATGCATGTGCTGAATTTATTTTGTTTCATTCAAAACGTTTTCTTCTTAATATTATTTTTTTAATTTATTTTTTCTTTTGCTGATTAGTTGTTTTCCATGCCTTTTTTCGTACTTTACACGTTTCTTAACAAATCAAGGCTGTGATAATAAAAATAGAAACATAATGTAAGGAAGCATTTAATTACAACTTTAGTTAGAGTTATTGAGTCATAATGGCAGAAAGATAACAACGAATTAGTGTAAAAAAGCAATACTGTTATGCACTTATTTACAAATTTAGTTTTTTTATGAAGAATACCGAACAAAAAAAATATTAACTGCATCATATAAAAAAAAGTTATTGAGTCAAAATGGGAGAAATAAACGAATAAATGAAGAGTTTTTTTAATACAATTACTGAATTATACATGTCGATTTAAAGGCAGACGTAGATACTTGTTATAGATCTAGAATTTATCATTTTTGGAATAACTGCAAACGCATGTACAAGACGATAAAACATTCAAAATATACAAACAGTATTATAGAATGTAGATTTGTGTTTCAGGTCTGGATTGCAAGCATAAGTAAGCACTCACATATGTTTATATAAATGAAATATATGAAGCTAAAGTGTGTGTATTGCATTTGTATATGTGTATATGTGAATGTCTACAATGCCATTTATGCCATTACCTTTATACGCATCTACTTTGATAAGTGTGACGTGACATATGATTTCTGTTCTATATTATGAAAGCTTTGCGTGTTTGTCTTACATAAACTAAGTGTCGTTGCTCGTTAATGGATTGTATAAACCAAATTATTTGAAAAATACAGACATCATTATTTTCGACCATTGCAAACTGTCTATTCATTTGCTTAGGCGTACTTATAGTTCATTAACCATCAGCATTCCATATGTTTGACATTTAGGTTGCTTGTTTATGTGTTATTGATTCGCTGTACACGTAACATGCAGTTATCGGCCTAATGCCATACCAAGCTTGATTTACGACTGATTGGTACATGTATGCGTATATACATGTAGCCCTTTATGCAAAGAGTCGTCTAAGTCACAATGCCCCAGTTCGGCAATTTAAGCAGAACAGTTTACGTTTCATTAATCACATGCTATAATTATATTTTTTTCAATTATTAGTTCTTAATACGTTTACTAATAGCACTGGATTTTGTATCTCCAAGGTCCTTTAGTTCAATCTTGCACTATATGCTTTACTGAAAAACAATTCGTGTACGGTAACTTCAAAATATATTAGTACTATATTGTAACAATTCCTAAGAGTATATACTTTAATAAAATAATTGAGTGACATAACAACAATGAAAGCATATTATTGCATTATTTTATATGTTTTTTGATCACTTTTTTAGATTCAATTTGAAGTCAAAATGACATTTTTGAAGTTGGAGGACTACGTCATATTTGTGTTATGCCTGATTTCATCACTTGGAATTGGCCTCTTCTATGCGATTCGTAACAGATCTAAACAGATCACTACTAAACGATTCATACTAGGAGATGGTAAAATGGCTATAATCCCGGTTGCCTTTTCTATGATGGTGACGTTTGAGTCTGGTATTATGATGTTGGGAATTCCGGCGGAAGTGTACATGTACGGTATGCAGTGGTACATGTCGTCAATAGCTGGTTTCGTATCCCATATGCTGTGTCTTCATATACTTATTCCTTCGCTAAAACAGTTGAATGTTACAAGTGTGAATCATGTAAGTATAGTTTCATAATGTGCATATTCATTCGTGTGATAAGATACTAAATAAACTAGCATGTTGTGGTAGCTCCTCGGATTGATTTATATATATTAATACATCTACATTTACAGTCATTGTATTTATGCTGCGGAAATACATCATGGTTATTAAGCACTTAATGAGGTATTCATAATGTGCAACATCTTTAAACTGAGTTATATAATTTATATATATAATTCATTGTGTTTATTTCGGGGAAGACTGTCAAAACAAAGTTACATTAAATGATATAATTCATTCAAAAGAACTAATTATCACAATCCACAGGAAACACTTTAAAAAACATATTGATTGTTTCTATTCAATCAAGTATATTCCATAACTCTCTCCACCTTGAGCCTTTCTCAGGGTGTAATGTGAATGCTTCAGACAATGTTGTTTGTTTCTGTTCCATAGAGCGTGGTGAAGCAGTGCGCATAATAATACTACTGGCAATGATTGAGAGACATGCGTTGGTCATATTTGACATTGATCATTATATTGATATACCTGTTGACATTTCAGTACTTGGAACTTCGATATAATTCCCATGGGATCCGATTGTTTTTAACATGTGTATCTATACTTTCGACGGTAAGAACTATATATTGTCCAGTGATTATACGTGTTTTCCGGTTAATAAAAAAATAAATAATTTACCTACCGTCACTCATGCCAGTTTATTGCTGTTTGTCCGGTCAAAAAATGACTATGTTGTAAATAATTTAGTCTCGTGAACATTAAACTGTTGTACACATGAATTATTATATCTAGTTTTGTATAAGTGCCAGATTTTAGTCATTTTTTTAAATATTGTATATTCTTGGAGATAATCCTTGTACTTTTAAACGTTTTGTTCTATTCAAAATATCGGAAATAGCGTTTCATCGAAAATGTGAAAGAAATGGAAAATGGACTTGATCATTCCCAGTACGTTAGAATTCACCTTTATGAGTTACTCATTTTGTCTGTTTATGACGACACATACAGGCTACAAATTAATTTAATTTTTCATAAGTAAGTCGCCAGGAATTATAGTGACACGTTAAGATATGATGACAACTAAGTTGGCTTTCGATAATTAAATCAATTTACCACGTCAACTGGTCGATGTTTCGAGAGAAATTTGGAACTTATCAATGTAAGTCCACTCACCATTGTAATTGTGCATTGATATATCAGTGGACTTAAATAATGCATCGACCTATCCTAATTTTAATCCCACTGACATGAAATAATAGAAAACAAATCAGTTATAAATCAAGATATATTTTTTTATGAGTCTACTTATCGAGCTAAATAATATGATTACCTCAAAAACATCAAAGGAGGTCTTCATTATCACGATTAATCAGTTTTATTATAATTACTTGCAATTGATCAAAAGACTTTTGAGGATTTTGACAATAAATAAGGCACTTTGACGATCAAATCTGCCACTAAAACTTAGAACATCGATAACTGTTTGTCCATCTTTAAAAACAGTTAATTGGAATATTTTACAAAAACAACTGACACCGAGGACCGGTTTTACATATATATTCTCAAAACTGTTATTTGTATTGACTTGGTTGCATGTTGATTGAACTAGCTGATATTCTATACTGACAGGTGAACTATCTCGGAACTGTTACATTTGTGCCGGCTGTTACGTTGGAAATGGGTAAGATTAAATTTAACTAATCAGTCAGTTGTGGGGTTAAATGTAAACCGAGTTGAACGTATTCTACCAAACAATTGCAAAAGAAAGGGTGTGATGAACAGGCTAGTTTGCCAGATAATTGTAAGATAAGGAACCACAGGCAATTAATCAGACTGGATATATTACTGTTTTTGAAAAATGTGTTAGGAACACTTTTCTACAAACCGTAACGGGAAACATTAACTTCAACCGGAACACACCTCAGTAAAAAGAGGACATCATTAATCTCAAAACAACAAACATTTAATGTCATGCTGTGCGGCTGTGCAATATTTAATAATGTATTTACCTTTACAAAGACACCACTATAAATTTCCACTAATGTTTAGGTATAGAAAGTAATGCTGTTGATTTGGCATGTTACCGATGACTTTCGTAAAAACGTTTCTCTCCAAATCGCCATAGTGTGCTGTAGCTGTGGTAGTTTTCTGGTTTCAACACCTTACTTTCATATTCATGTGAACATAATGTCGATACAAGTTCTGTAAGTAATGACGAGAATATGTTAAACCACTTGTTTTTCCTTACAGTGGCTGGAATTCCTGTTTGGATCTCCGTTACCACATTGATGGGCGTGGTTGTTGTTTATACGATAATTGTAAGTGATATATGGATTTGCAAATAAAAAAGGGTCGTCATATACTCTTTGTCATTGTCGGAAGAACTGGATAAGATACGTCATTGATTATACTAATTTAATGATAATGTTGGCAAAAACCTATAATATAATTTCCATTATAGGGTGGACTCACGGCAGTGATATGGACAGATGTTCTACAGGCCATACTCATGTTCGGTGGCATGATTGCTATAATATTTAAGGTAAGGATGGAGTAGTTAAAGAACATTTTGTTGTTAAGCATTATGTCCACTATAGATATGATTATTAAATAGTAATTGCCAGAACGTTAGATATGCTCTTATATCATTGTGATTCAATTTGGAAGGTGTGCGAGAGATAAATCTGAAGTAGCAGTCATACGTAAGAAACACTATTTTGTATTTTTAAAACTAGGGTACGATGGAAGCAGGTGGTTTAGCCAGCACATGGAACATTGTAAGGGAGAGTGGACGGTTAAACTTTCTGGAGTAGGTAACATAACGGTGTTATATAATATAACTGATGTGAACAATACTACATTCCGTCTGATTAGGCATCAGAGACATAAGCTTGATTCCATTTTGAATGCTCGTTGTTGAGCTTCACGAATGTTGAAAAGTCCTGATGAAAATATCTTCTCAATGCAAACCTTTGCATTCGTTCTCGTTCTGAAATGGGATAAACGGGATGTTTTTTTCACTGCTGCGTGCAAAACATTCTTTACTAAATTTTATAAAAATAGCACAGAGAAAAACATTGTTCATGTGAAATCCAATTAAACCAGCACCCATGATCCAAAGATATCTGAAATAATTCCCAAGTTCTTAAGGGGCCTTAGTGTCTTTCGCATTAAAGTAAATACTTATTAGACATTGTTCAACTACATGTTATCGGAAATGTTCACATTTACAACGTCCTGACTTAGGCAACTGTTTGTTATGCCTGGTGTGTGATTCAAAGTCAAATTAGGCAATCACAGTATTTATAAAATTAACGAGCATACATGTAGTAACGAATTTTTTTTGGTAAATAAAGATATTTGTGCTTCAGTTGCAATACGGGATAGGTGATAAAGTACAGAGCGACTATGGATTTATACATTTTTCGAAACGTTTGTTACAAGCTTAGGAATCTCTTTTATAATTGCAATAGCAGTTCGATGTGTTAGTTGATATCTAATGTGAAAACCATTAGTACCAGATATTCATCCGTTTTAATCAGTCGCTCGGGATTAAACCATTGAAACCGGACTTAACAAAGCACGTCGTTTCTGTTATTAAGCTTTAATCCCGATCCCACTTTACGTCTGTCGTTTTGGAGTCTATTCATTGGCGGTCTAATTTCTGGACCTAGGATGTCATTTAGCCAGTCAACGTATCAACGGATCAAGGCAACACCCTCCGTTGCAACAGCCAAAAAGTACGCCTTGGTGTTCACACGGTATATTTGTATATGCAAGTGCTTGCGTGTTAGCTTTCGCCAAAAAGATGCTTTATCGATTAAAAGTAACTTCGGTACAAGTTATATTATTGTCTTACAGAGATTCGAGTTTAATAGAGTAATTGACATTATATATATTGTTCTTGATTTGAAATATATTTGTAGCTACATTATCTTTAACATTTCGATATACTGTTATCATGTGGTGCGTAAAGCTGAAGTAACTAAATATGCAGTACAATCACAACAAATGCATTGTTTTGTTTTGAAATATTAACGTATAAAAATATGACTTCTTGTAGAATAATTAATTTCTTTGTAGAATGTTTTTTCTCTCGGGCCTGTTATTTCTATTCATCTCCACGTTGGCAGTTACGGAGGGAGCTGTCATGTTTGCTTATTTCCAAACAAAAGGTTGTGATCCACTAGAAGCTAAGCAACTCAGGAACCAAAACCAGGTGTAACATCTTCCACATTGGAGTGCAACAAATGTTTAGCCTTTAGTCGTCTGTTTGTCTTTATATTGTATCATATGCACTTGAGTGTAAACGCTTTGTAAAATTTGTTCTTGTTTTTTGACGTTGTGGTATATTTTTTCCTTGTTTGTTGATGTCGTGATATTTTTTTTCTTCGTTAGTTGCCGTCGTGATGTAACTTTCAACTTATTTGTTGACGTCGTGGTATATTTTTTATTTGTTTGTTGACGTCGCGGTATATTTTTATCCTTGTTCGTTGACGTTGTTGTATATGCTTTCGTTGTTTGTTGACGTCGTGGTATGTTTTTTGTTTGTTTGCTGACGCTGTGCTATATCACGTCCCTGTCTTATCACTGGATATATGAAGTATTTGTGAATTACTTTGAGACGATATACGAACTAGGTTGTTATAAAACGGTATATAATAACGATAATTATTATTATTAGTAGTATATGTTATTTCTCAAACTTTTGGTAAAATTTTTGTCCGAAAACTTAATGATGTTTTATTATATTTTATGATACGATACAAGAAGATAACATGAACATGAAAATATTTATAAAATCGGTATTATTTATAGAAATTAAAGGCTATAAACAAGCCGTTCATAACTGTTAATATATATACATAATTAAAAGAACAAGTTGTGTCCTATACAAATGTTATTTATGCCTCTGTAAAGAAGAATAAATCTCGTTTTTTTGAGCAGTTGATGGTGAAAATGGTCCATGACATATCAAAGAGAACACCCGGTCTCCCGGGTCTGTTTTTGGCTTCACTATTTAGTGCTTCACTGAGGTAATCGCAAAAGTTGTCAATAATGCATTTTTGCTGCTTAGTTCTCAGCGCGTCTATCACACATCAATATCATAAGACAATATACAGTTATGGGACCGCACAACGCACCAAAAATAGCGTGCACCCACCGTACATAAATCGTTCACACACCGTCCGCACATCGTCCACACATGGTGCGCACAACTGTGAAATTTAGCAATCGTTCGCCCCGTTGTGCGCTTCTCTCATTGGTATCATTTGTAGATTAAAATTACGGAATGACAAAAATACGGAAGACTTGATGCGATAATGTACACTGTGTACATGTCTGTAATTTCTCAACCCATTAATCAAGATTATTCAATTTCACAATGTGTGTAACACAGTATTACAGCGACCGTTAGGCTGTCAAGAATGGGTTTGGCTCCAAGGAAACAGAATAGGTAAATAACAATCTTATGAGTGTCCAGAGTTTTATCTGACCAGTGCCTGACACACAGAGCTGATATGCGATATCTTTTGACCGTAATGAATAGTATTTGTTATTTGCATTCGTTTGCTTATAGCTCCCCATACACCTGGATTTTCACTCCCCCGGCCTTACCCGAAGGGTTACTTAAGTGCCCCAGGCGGGGAGAAAACTACGTTCCAGGTACATGTACAAAGTGTTTATGTTTACCTGTTAACGGGATTGTGTTGATTAAGTTTGTTTAAAAACACAGAAAACCCAATTTCTAAATATAAGTAGGTATAGACAGAAATATTAGTTTATAGATGTTGCTAGAGTATAGAAACATAAGTAAACATCAAGTTTATATGTCTAAACATGAAACCGTATAAATTGTCAAGGCATTCCTCAATTTACACCAACCACGATTGTTATCGCACAACGTCCGTCCATCGTCCGCACAGATGTGTGCAAGAAATGATCGTCCAGCATTTTATCGTTCGCCCATCGTGCACACACCGTTCACACACCGTGGACACATCGTGCTTACATCGCACATCGTGTAACGTAGTGCGATCCCACAACTGTATAGAAAGCGCCTTCTTTGAATAAAATTGATGACATAGTATAAATGCGTGTTGTGCTATCTAACTGTTCTTTGTATACTAAGGACAATCACGTATGAAGTTAATAATTTATATTTTAGTCAATATCACATTGTTTTCATTAAGGGACGGACTTTGTTTTAATACATTAACTCTCATCTCTTGCAGTACCATGTCATCTCTATTGAGTAGTCTGTCTGCAGTGTTTTGGGAGGATATAGTTAAACCCCACACCAAACCGATGTCTGATAGAAAAGCGATACTTGTTACAAAGTGTTCAGGTGATCTACACTTCACTTCATATAACAATCTCTATTCATACCGTTTTAATAAATGCTTCAAAAATATCGAAATGTTACATTTAAAACATTTATGATTTTGCTATTTATTGTCTTAACATTGGCTCCATGAACAAAGCGAATGGTTATATATTAATGGTTCCAGTACCAGTGCCAAAAATGTAACTTTTTATTTAAAATAAATTATTTTTCCAGCATAATTGAAACTTTGATGGATCATATCTGAAGAGAACGGTGAAGATAAAACAAACAACATATAATTTACAACAGTACGTAGGAAGTTCAGAGTCGCTAGACTAGGGTTCGAACCCTTGACCTAAGACTCGTGGAATGTCACTCTAACCAACTGAGCTTAATCGACAAACTTTGTATCCTGGTTATTGTTAATACAGGGGAAAACACGGTGGAATAAGCAGGTGTTTTAAAAGCAGTTTTACATGGGTTCTTTAACGATAACCAGACTGTGTAAAAACCCTTTGTCATGCATGTCAGCCTATTGTATACCTGTTTATAAGCTAAAGGACCCCTTCCAAATTAGAAACCAGAATTCCATTGTAGTTTTCCACACATACTGTTACTTCTGTTGATTTGTTTTGTATGTATAGTTGGACTAGGTCGTCAAGGAATAACCGCCGATCACGCAGTTCAGAGCAGAATGTTTCATGAGGTCTAGCCCTCGAAATCTGGTCTTGTTCTGTCTTATTATTCTCAGAACAATCATGTCGATTAGTTAACTTCATTTGTTTTAATGTAGTATAAAGTTCAGTAATGCATAAGCGGCACGAGGATCCTAAACATATTTTGCCATTTTGTCACACTTTTGAATATATTACATTGTAACAACATTTTTGCAGTGTTACTTTTCGGAGGGATCGCTTTACTTGTTACTTTTGTCATATCTGGAATCGAGGGACCAATATCACGGGTATGTTACGCATATCCAGATCAGTCGAATTCAGAAATTGATACATTTTTCATTTTGTCGACTTTTGTCACATGAACATTTTGCATGTTCGCACGTTTTGCAGAATTGTACTTTTCTGAAATTAATCAACAAAATCTTTGTAAACCTACGTAAAACCTGTTAAGTGGTGCATGTTTAATTAATTTTACATTTTTAACGACAAAAGTAATAAATTCCTGACATCACACATATTTTTTTTTTGTTCTATGTTGTGTTGTAGATACTTGATATTACTGGAGCTTGTTTTGCTGGTGCTAAAGTAGGTGTGTATGTCCTTGGATGGTTTATACCGAGAGCCAATGCGTTGGTAAGTCGATTGGACGTTTGTATACTTAGAGTTAGTTCAGTTCATTGTAACGCGTCTGTTTGCTTTTATATGTATTTGATTGTGGTTCAATTAACTTTAACGTAAGATTTACAAAATTAAATTATTATTGATTCTGACTGTTGTAAAAGGCGATATTCATGTCAGCGTAGTATCAAAAGACGGTTACTTCCTATCTAATTTAGGTTAACAGATAGTTTTTTGCTTGCATTCAGTTTTAGATTTGTATATACACAATTACACTGAATTTATTTTGATTCCTGGTATTCATACATTGTTTATAACTTTTGACTTTTTGCATACACAGGGCGGATTCGTTGGTGGCTTGGTGTGTGTACTATTTGTAGGATGGATATCAGTAGGGAAGTTGATTTCATCAGGAGTGCGTGTAAATGCAAAATTAGAACCGGCATCAACGGAAAATTGTCCTCTGGTCAACATTTCTGGATTTACCAATGGAAATATTTACGAGCAAATGATGACAGAATTTATGTCAAATGATACTGATTCAATTGCGGGGGCGAAGCATATGACCGTCACTCAAGGACCGTAAGTGCTAGTTAAATCAAATTTTAATTGAAACAGTTTGAGGAAAACGGTCAATTATGTTTTTTAAATGTGAATACATGTTTCACTTATTCTCTATATTATTCCGTGTTTCCATTGCCTTTTTGTTGTAATAGTATAAAAGTACCAATCACTACATACCGTTAATATATTTCTGTTGAGTAGTTTTCTCCAAACTATTTTGCCTTCGCTATTTTAGTTTTGCATGTCAAGTAGCCTTCCATGTTTGTTATCTTTAGATACAACCAGTCTTCTGGACACTTTAGCTACAAGTGAGGGAATTTTATAAAAATAAAAAGTACTGTATATACATAATACCGGTTATAATGGTGGCAACAAGCATTAGCAGAATGATCACATGTCAAACGAATGTTTCGGTTTCATGTTTCATGTATATGGCGTCCCTCTTATATGCAAGACATTCATCATTTTGCCACTATTTAATTGTTTAGGACCGAGTGTGCGACATCATTATAATTATAATCATATTATCGGAAATTAATGGTGATGAACCATGTATGCTGATCGAAGACCGGAAGAAAAAAGGGATGAATAAATCCGGAGTAAACAGCTGATTACGAGATCGATAAATGCAAAATCAGCTAAGCCACATAGGTCTAAATAAGGATGAAAAGAATAGCAATATAATAATATATAGGTATATGAAAATACAGCAGAAATGCTAACGAGTACCTGTATATGAATGTTGTTAATACAGTAATCGGGGAGGGGGGGGGGAGAATTTAATAATAACATGTATCATTGTGAAAAAAGAGGAGACTAACAAAGCTGTATTGATAGTGAGTGCACGTTAATTGGAATATACATACTAGTCGGGTTTTAATGTTCAAGTTATCATTTGTATTTGTCCTTTATGCTGTCGGTTCGCTTCAGCGTCTATCCTGACACATGCTTACTTTTTCCGGCAGAAATGGACACATTTAAAGAATTATCACTCCAACCAAATGCTAATATATTTTCTAGATATAAATGTTATTTTTTTCCAGACAAGGCCTTGATGTACTGTACTCCCTGTCGTACAAATGGTTGCTTCCAATCGGCATCTGCTTAGTCGTCGGAGTTGGAGCTCTCGTCAGCCGTTTACAAGGTATTATTCTCAAAGAAATGTTATTCATTATTCAAATATTTTTGAGTTGAGCGATGTTATTTTTCTTCTAATTACATTTTATTTATTATCTGTTTGCTTCGTTAACAGCTCGGAAGCCTGTCGATCCATCGTTGATCGTACCGGTGTGTGATTATCTGTGTTGCTGTATTCCCGAAAGAATCCGAAAGAAGTTCCGGTGCGGAATAAAGTATCCGGGAAGAGATGAGGTACACATATGAATGAAGTTTGAGATACTTCAAATTTTGTTTTTTCCCACACTTCACTTAGGCATACCTGTATTTTCATAACGAAAAGGTCAACCGTTTTTTTTTTAAAGGAAAAACAGTCAACAAGTTTATATTCTGAAAATGTTACTTTCGTAATTTCTTCATGCAGAGTAACGTGAGAAGCGACATCCAGTACGCTCACTTACTGATTGCACGATGCATCCAGTTCACCATCAAACTATTTGCTTAACAAATAATCATTCGCTCCCGTATCAACAACATAGAGAAATATCAAACATTGAGTTTGACCTTTAGCACATGGCTTAAGCTAGGAAAACCTTTTTGCGCCGCTTTTCATTTCTAGGTCACACACGAGTATGACATTCAACATGTCAGTTTTTAAAGTCATCAGTGTTAAAGTAAATCAGACCGATGGTATATACGACGTCCTCTTTTCCCTCATCTATTTACTTCAAACATTATTTCATATTTCTCTGGGCATTAATTATTTCGTAGATTTGCAAAAAACACCAAATGTTGAAATATATACATTGGTCAATTTAAATACAAAGATATTCATCGTTTCTTGATGAATGACCGTTACATTTCGGTTACAGGGAGAAAATGGTGTGTCTTTTGAGATTGTGTTTGTGTGTTCATAGCACGAGTGTATGTTTTCCATGTAAAAGATTTGTTGTGAAATGATCAAAAGTGTGATTTGTGGTATTACACAAATATAAACTTCAAATTCAATAAAATGCCTTGTAATTCCTTGTTGAAAATGTAATAAATGGTATTGTTTAAGCATCCGTTAAAAGTCGCGAAGTTGACGTAACATTTGATGACACTCGTCAAAATTATAAATTGGGAAATATTAGAACTGATTAATGTATGTGTTAGATAAAGGTAGTGAAACATCTGCACTTTCAATTGTTTTCATTAAAAGTTTTCTTTTTAAAATCTCTCACACGAAGAACTTTTGACTGTCTTGTTTCTTTTCTTTTCTAAGGTAACAGCCCAGAATGAGGAAACTGCAGTACAACTAATTGAAATGGAACCAATAACAGACGATATTTCTGTCAGGAAATGAATACAGCATCCTATAACAATATTACATGTGTCATACGGGTTGGATTTGACCAAATCCTTTTGCGTCATAATGATATTTTTGACTCTGGGCGGTCACAATGGATAACGTACTAGGTTTTTTTCCGAGACGACCAGCCTGTGATTTCTCTATTTCGCGACCACTTAGCTTTATCAAAGAACTCCGGTTTATTCTTTCAACTTCATGCTACCGTTTGGAACAACGGTGATTTATTTGATTTTAATCCATTTGTTTCTTACTGGCTGCTCAATTGTTAACTGATAAAAAAAAAAAATTAATAAAACATACTTTCCTATCAATACTCACTTTGTCAATAACAGTTAAAATGTCGAGCGAATATTACTGCAGAATGGCAAAATGGAAGCGACAGTGCATAGCATTTATTTTTGAAGGCATAGGAGTAATCATCTGGCATTTTAACATCATCGATTTCTGATAATTGTTATGTTGTATATGTCTCAAATCACAAAAAAAATCAAATGACAGTTTATATCATCTCCAATCCGTTCGAAAGTTCCTTTCGGAGTATTGTCATCGAAAGTCAAGGACAAGAATTTGAGTGATAGTTTTTGTCCTTTTTGACAGCTGCTACAATTTCTATTCATTTCAATCTTTAGTGAAAGAGTTTGTTGTAATGTTTTGCTACTCTCAAAAGGTTAATAATCCATTCAAAAACAGTAACAAAGATCATAATGATATTATCCGAAACTTAATATGCTGGATATTTTAAAAATTGTTGCTTATAAGCATGTTTCATCATCTTTTTGTTATAATAATTACATATTTAAATATATCATATTTGAAAAAGTATTCAATGGATTATTGTTCTTAATCTAATTGGTCAGATGAAATTTTTTAAAGAAAACTTCATTAAGGTATAATATGACATGATCTGTAACATAATCATGCGAGCGAGTACACATTGAATTAATAATGCATTGGTTTTATCCTCTCGGGATTTTTTAGATTATGCACAAGAGTTGCCCAAACTGTTCAAAAGATGCATAAGTTTATATTTTGAAGAACTCTATGACAAAGTGATATCAATGAAACAACACACAATCAACAGTGCTAAAACATTGATCCGTATTAGGCACAAAGAAGGATGATTATAATAAGTTAAAAACAACTATTCGTTAATATTTACACAAATCACGAGTTTGATTAAATATTTAAGATTATCAGCTGATGTTTACTCAAGAGAGTGTCTATGTCATTCCAGAACAAACTGGTTTTCCATTTTTTTCTATACGCTTATATGATTGGAGTATAAGTTTTAGATGATATGCCGACAAAATTACAAAAGTGGTTCTTATTTGCAATGTTGTAACGATTCAAACAAGTTAACCAAATCAATGATGTAATTTACATGTACAATATATCATTTAACAGGTTAATATCCGTAGTCCAGATATTAAAAAACATGCACCGAAAACCTCACTGTTATACAACCTTTTATTTATATAACTACTGGTTTTATTGATATACCAAATTGCAACGTCTGCCTAGATACACCACAAGAAACATGGTTCAACTAACTTGTTATTGTCCTGACTACAATAAAGTACGTAATGCACGGTTCAAGAAAGACAATCAAACTTATTGTTTCTTCAACATTAACGTTTTTTGGTCTAGTTGCTCCTGAATATTTTTGGGCACGGATACTAATCCAACCATTGTGTCTGCTTCATCTTCGGCAAATTTCTGTAATTAAGAATGCCGACTAATTAGAATTTCAAAACGATATGTAAATAAGCAAGTTCGGACGGAATCAATCCATATAAGTATTATACACAAACAGAGGTGGTTTCCATTTCAGAATGTTCACTTTATTCACCTAATATAAGAATGGGTTCTGTCTCCAGGCTGGAACATACAAAAAGTCCTTACAAATCGTAGTTGCTATTCCATGATTAACATTCAGCATCTAGGGCAAACCGGTGCATCCGTTGTCAGTCTAATGTGACCGGGCGTAATGCTGTGCTGGGTACCCTCGGCATGGAATTTCAGTGGGATAGCCCTTTAAAGTCGGCATCAGATGCGCATTTTCAGAGGGAGGCAAACACAACAACATACTCTACCTACGTCTCACACACAAGTACGTATACACAACACATTGAGGCACGTCATTAAATATATATATATATATATTTTTTTTATAATTGTTTATTTTTCGAAGATTTTACATAAATATGGCATATTCAAACACATACAAAACAAACAAAACACATTGTTTTCTTCTAAGCCACCATCATTATCATCATCATCATCATCATCAATTTTTACATTCCTTTATTGCTATTAAAGAAAACAACAGATACTGACAAACACAAAATCTACACAGACATAGACAGGCAGAAGAGATAGAGAGACAGACACCCAGACAGACAGACAGACAGANAAAAATGGGGTTACAAAGAGGTTCCCAAAATGATGGGTGGTTATCATGTTTAGCTGATTCGAGATAGTTAATTTTCGAATTGTTTAAACACCCTAATGAAAAATTGAAAAACATGTTAACAGCAATTGAGAGTTGGGAGACACATTTCTGCAGTAGTTAAAGATTCATAACAAAATAACACAAACAGCAAGTTACACTGTAGACTTGGAGAATTTCTGGCCGCAGTAACGATTCACGAAATATTACAAATTCATTGATTATATAAAGGATCCCCCTATTTTTACGGTGACTGACAGACTGAACCTAAACGCCTAAACTTAATCTGGCATGTTAGTGACCCAGTGGTAACACTGCCAGTCTCGGTTTCTCTATGTAAACCCACCAATAGAGTAAACTAGGTGTGATTTCTACAATACATGAGCCCATATTTCATAAATGGTATTATTAACCCTATTAAATACACCTGTCCCCGGTTTATTCTGGGGACAAAATAGCTCGAACTGGTATACAGTAAAGAACTGACCATTCCGGTTTACATGAGATGGTCTACCATTGCCTACCCTGTGGTACCACAGTGTAGGTGTATTTCCCATATATGAGCTGATATATAATAAGGAAATCTCAACCTTTGGAATTAGATTGTCAGCCATCCGCCAAACCAAACATCAAGAGTGTGCAACCTATATACATGCCAACGTAACTGCGACGAAAAAATAGACACTCGTTATTAATACTGTGGAATTTCAGATATACAGCAAAACTATATTGAAATAAACTTTACAATCTAGCGTTATCTCACGTTGACTAGAATAATATTTGACTAGAAATGAATAGACAAGTATCAAAGGTCATTTTACTTGAGTGATCATGGTTAAATCATAATTAAAGTCCATAATATGTAGTCCACTTAATTATCTGCTCCTAAGGAGCACATATATCAAACTAATGATACCATATATAGCAAGGTTAGCTATCTTGTAGGTCTGTGCCAGTTTATCATCTGACAGCATATTACTGGATACATCATTGTTCAAAGTAGATATACCACTTATCCAGTCCAATGGTATATTATTAATACCTAACACACTGATTGACAAGTTCATGTAACATTTTAAAAATTGCTTGAGACCTGGCCCACGCTGGCATGAACATAGGCCTATATCACCTTGCGAAAGTCCAAATCACCTTCAGCGTTGTTGTGGTGAGCCAGTCCTCCTGAATCATTTCCTTGGAAACAGCATAGATCCAGAAATATCCTGTTGACAACAAACACAACAGCAGAGTCCTGTCCAGTATTTTTTTTAAATGGTGTAGTTGGGGCGGTGGGTGGGTAAATTGTTCAACACATTTCGAGCAGCCACATCAGGGTCAGAGATATTCAGGGACATGGATACGCATAAAATTCATAAGCGCAAAATTAGTAAATAAAGCGTCTAGCTGATGTTGACCGAAGAGGAGGACTTGCGAAAGACCAGAAATGGCAAATTACCCTAACTCATTCAAGATTTTCACTTTAACTAAACTTGTGTTATCATACAATTGATAAACCTTATTACAGTTGTGTGACCGCACAACGCACCAAAAATACCGTGCGCACACCGTGCATACATCGTTCACACACCGTCCGCACATCGTCCATACATGGTGCGCACAACTGGGCGATTTAGCAATCGTTCGCCCCGTTGTGCGCTTCACTCCGCACAACTGTGCGATTAGGTACAATTTGTTCATCAATATTACGGAATGAAAAAAATACGGAGGGCTCGTATGCAATAACGTACACTGTATTTATTATTGTAATTTCTCATCACAATAATTAAGATTATGTACAATTTTACAATGCATGTAACACAGTATTACAGTGACAGTTATACTGTCAAGAATTAATGGATCTGGCTCTAAGCTAGGTAACAGAACAGGTAAATAACATTTTGATGAGTGACCGGAGTTTTACCTGGTCTGTGCCTGACGGGTAGAGCTGATATGTGATACCATATACCGTTATGAAAACACAACTGCACGTTTAGTATTTGTTATTTGCATTCGTTTTAATCTAAAGCTCCCTTTCACCTGGTTTTCACACCTTGGCGAGTTACGTAAGAGCCCCGGGCTGGGGAAAACTACGGTCCAGGTACAAAGTGGATATGTTTACTTGTGTTGCCGAGACTGTGTTGTAAGTTTACATGTGTCGATTCTAAATTTAAGAAAGAATAGAAAGAAAGATAAGTTTGTAGATGAAGTTAGGATAGGTAAACATACTAAAATATCAAGTGTATGTTTTTTAATGCTTTTAAACACTAAACCGTATATATTGTTTAGCCATTCCTCAATTTACACCAACCACGATTGTTATCGCACAACGTTCGTCGATCGTCCGCACAAATGTGCACAAGCAATGATCGTCCATTTTTTTTATCGTTCGCACTTCGTGCACACATCGTTCACACACCGTGCACACATCGTGCGCACACCGCACATCGTGTAACGTTGTGCGATCCCACAACTGTAGTTAAAGATTCATAACAAAATAACACAAACAGCAAATTACACTGTAGACTTGGAAAATTTCTGGCCGCAGTTACGATTCACGAAATACTACAAATTCACAGAGTATATAAAGGACACCCCNTGGCATGTTAGTGACCCAGTGGTAACACTGCCAGTCTCGGTTTCTCTATGTGAACCCACCAATATAGTAAACTAGGTTTGGTTTTTCTACAATACATGAGCCCATATATTATAAATGGTATTATTAACCCTATTAAATACACCTGTCCCCGGTTTATTCTGGGGACATAATAGCTCGAACTGGTATACAGTAAAGAACTGACCATTCCGGTTTACATGAGATGGTCTACCATTGCCTACCCTGTGGTACCACAGTGTAGGTGTATTTCCCATTTATGAGCTGATATATGATAAAGAAATCTCAACCTTTGGAATTAGCCTGTCAGCCATCCGTCACTTGAGGGGGTCACTAAAACCACTCACCGCCACATACTAGAATGATATGTTCAAATGACTGTCAGGCTAACCTAAACAACTTGGCAAATTACCCTGTGCACACATTATAATGTTCAAAATATTTTTATGGGATAAGGTAAAGAACTCCCACCAATTGAATTGGACATTTAGCCCTAGGTCACACTTAATGCCGAGAGGCGAAGGGATCAGCAGGTGGGAAGATTTGCTGACCCGATGAAAGGAAATATTCCTAACCCCCCCCCCCCCCCCCCCTGTAAATTACTGAGGTATATCTGGTTGCCAACCCCAGGCAGGTGGACACCATCATTTCGATAAAGATGAAGCTCCTTATCTACTCTCTAGATCGCCAATAGATGGTCTGGTATTGGTGTTTGATACTGGTCCCCTGTGGGAGCCACTCTCCTGAAGCGCTGCCAATCACAACGGGAAAGAGAGTCAGCAATTACGTTACATGTATCTCTACCAGGAATGTGCTCAATTTTCATTAAAATATTGAGTTTAAGAGACATTAAGACCAATGTCCTTACTAGAACCATAACACGAGGAGATTTTGATGATTTTTGTTTATAATTTCTACAACAGCCTGATTGTCTACATGAAATAAAATGTTCTTACTTCTCAGAAAATGACCCCATAAATTGAGTGCAACAACAACTGGGAATAATTTCAGGAATGTAATATCAGTTAAAATACCCTGATGAATGTCCCATGCTCTGGGCCAACACCCCTGCACCCAGTGACCTTGGACATATGCGCCAAAACCCCCGTGCAAACCCCCAGCGCTATCGGTATACAGAAACGATCAAGCATCAAGGTAACCCCATTATAATCTGACAGGAATACATACAACAAACCAAGGTCCCCACGCATCTCTCGGGTAACCCTAATCTTGTGATGAGGTTTTTTAACCGAAATTGTTGCGTCAATTAGTGTGCGGGAAAAAGGCCTGCCAGGGGCCACCACTTGGCAAGCAAAATTCAATTATTCGATTAAAGACTGCAAGTTCCTTAAGGTAACTTTCACCTTACCCATTACGTTGACCAAATCAGCTCTTAATTGATTTAATTTATCAGCAGGGAGCCGCATTTGCAATAGGATAGTATCAAACTCAATACCCAGAAATGTGAGTACCTGTGTAGGCCCCACAGTTTTCTCCTATGCCAAGGGAACATCCCATAACACACGAGTCTTGAAATGTTTTCAAAGAAGAAGCACACCGTTCTGAATTGGTTTCCCTACCCATTAAGAAGTCATCTAAGTAATGCAAAAGATTGGAATCATGACTCCTTGAAGTACTAAACCAATGAAGGGCTGTGGCAAATTTCTCAAATAAAGCACAACTTATTGAGGCTCCCATGGGGAGACATTTGTCAAAGAAGAAATTATCCTCAAAACGAAAACCTAACTGGTCAAAATCCGCCGGCCAAATGGGTAGTAGCCTAAAGGCAGACTTAATGTCTGACTTGGCCAATCAAGCACCCTGCCCCAGTCTCTGTACCATGCCAACCGCATCATCTATCGTGCTGTAATGCACGGAACAAAGTTCACTATCAATAAAGTCGTTCACCGACCTTCCAGCAGGATGCGACAGGTGATGAATGACCCTAAAATCATTGTCCGTTTTAGGAACCAGACCCAAGGGAGAAATACGGAATGTTGGGAATGGTGGGGAGTGAAATGGTCCAGCTATACGCCCCAGAGACAATTCTTTTTGAAGTTTCCCTCTCAGCACTTCTGGGGCTTCCTTGACACTTTTAAGATTGTTGGAAAAAAATAGGACCCGTGGGCCACTATACTGGAGTTTGCTTTACTTTAATGGGTGTTTTGGCCAAAATTCATAAGGGAACAATGCATGTAAATCGCCCTCAGATTTTGATATATTTGGTACACTTTGTCCCCGGATGGGTACTGCCACATTTTGAACAGGTGTGAAAAGCGGCACATGGAGCCGAATCGACATTTCTCATCCTTATTATAGGCCCAGCAGACTGGTTTATCCCCGTTTTGAAAATTGTGATTCTTGAGACCTTTAGAATACTGGCCATTGGACCCTTGACTGTGATTATATGACTGATTCTGACTTGCGGCCACAAACATTAGCCAAAGTTCATGATCCAAGACCCCCAAGATGTGTGAGGGAGCCTAACTTTCCGGAGTCTGTATTGCTCGTCATACTTTGCCCACCCGAGACCAGAACAGCGGCAGGACGGACATCATGCATGTACTTGATAAGTTCTTCAGCTTCATCTGGCCATTTTTATAGCACAATGCTCATAAAGAACATAAAGGCCTTTGTCCAGACATGAATATTAGTTATGAGTTTGCATTTTTGTTTGACAACGGTTAAACAACCATCTTTTACCACCAAATCGCCATCAAAATCAGACGCGTGCTGTACCAATTCATCCCCGGTTTTTACTAACAGACAAAAATCAATGTATTAACCGTTCCATTTTTTTTCCTTAATTGTGCGTGGCACGTGACCACCAACTGGGTCAAAAATACTGACAACTTCAACTGGATATGGCTGTATTTAAATGACCCAACCACTTACTCAGACACTTGAGTCAGAGTTCAATTCCCCCCTTACCACCAGTAGACAAAGCTGATTCCCTGGGTTGTTCTATCCCAGTCCAGACACACACTGTTGAATTTTCCGGGAATATTGTTGGGTCGTTCCTGTCCTCCACGAGGTTCGCCGCATGGTTCTCTGCGCCGGCATAATCACGTAGGCTCAACTCGACATGATCCGGAACAGGCGGCTGTCGACGCTGCTTTTTTCCCCCCATCCGTCTCCTGTGCCTTCCTTGAAGGTTTCATTTTTCTCTTGCGTGGCATACCCAGTGGAGATGAAGGATGATTGTTGAATTTAAAATCAGTTCTAAATTACTGCTAAATTGTTCAACAGGCTCGAGCAGCCACATCCGGGTCAGATATATTCAGGGGCATGGATACGCTTAAAATTCATAAGCGCAAAATTAGTAAATAAAATGACTTGCACAAGACCAAATGGCAGATTACCTAAACTCATTCAAGATTTTCACTTTTACTAAACTGGTGTTATCATACAATTGATAAACCTTATTAGTTTGGTGCGCTGTTTATTTATTAATCTTAACTCTCTTGAATTATATACATATATCCCAATCTGACAAGAAAAATATGATTTTTGCTTTGAAATGAAATATAAACGCCAAGATGGATTAATACAAGCAGTTGATAATAATTATAGCATGGACTTTTGATTGTGAGTACAGTACAGCAGTGAAGAAATAATCGAAAATTATTATATATTTTAAACGTTCAGTACTGCTATTGGGAGGGTAAACAATTCTAGTTGCCTTTGGCACTTCTGAACTCAAGGGACCAATATCACAGGTATTCCTATGAATATATAATACATTATTTAAACAGAACATATATATATATGGCATACAGAAACACCAATCGTCTAGCAATTGCTATTGTTCCCCTGCATAACAATGTAAAAGTTACATATGGGAGATTATCTATATGCTTATATTATTGAACATTTCCCTGTTCCTGTATCAAAACGTTTGCGTTCAAATATATATAATTATATCTTCATATAAATGTGTCTTTATAAATGAGTTCACTATTATTTTCATGTTTTGTTCAGATTGTTGATATAACTGGAGCATGCATAGGTGGTGCATTTCTAGGAATAATTTTACTCGGCTGGTTCTTACCGACAGCAAATTCATTGGTAAGTCCCAATCATCTGTATAGACTTTTCAATTCCTCGGAAGAAATGCGTTGTTTCATGGCAAATATTTTAGTCTTTATTTAGTGGAAACACATGATCAAAGCATTATGATTTAATGCATTTAAAATCCATTGGGATGATTGTTTCAAGAGTAAAATTTATCTCCTTTCTGTGAGAATAATATATATTTCAGCATAAATGAGAAAAGTAACCATTCAACAATAAATATCCAGATTTTAATCCTGAGTTAAATATTAAAAAAAAACAAATAAACCAAAATGCTAACGTAACTTGTGTGTCGACAACAGAAAAATCTTTTATCAATTTGACATTGGATCAATTCAATTAAGTTTTGTTCTGACAGGGAGCGTTAGTCGGCGGTTTGGTGTCTTCCTTATTTATTGGATGGGTTTCCTTAGGGAAGTTGATTTCGTCAGGAGTACCAGTGAATGCTAATTGGCTAATGCAACGGCATATGGCCAAATGTTTTCGGGGACTAAGGGGAACGGTACAGGTTATATAGGTACATTGTAATGCATCATAAAATGCTGCACCGTAAGTTCATTGAAAACGAAAAGTTTTATAGATAGTGTTTCAGAGGCACAATATAATTTTGTGTATTTTTATTTTTGTAACACTAGCGTTGGTAAATAAACGAATATTTTCGGTATGGTTTGATTTTTATGGATCAATAATACCTATTGACACTAACAAAAATTCAAGTTGTTTTACAATAGAAATTGTTACAAAATTGAAAAATTGAATGCACAGTATATATTCATATTGAATTTCATTAGGAAACTTATAAAATTAGTTTTTATATGCATATTAATTCAATTCATACTTTCAAAATATTTGTGAGGACAGAAACACTATGTACTGTAGCCGTTTAAATGATTTTAAATTACGTTAAGTCAAATCGCATTAATAATTATTTATCCGATATGTCAGAAGATGTCAAATAAATGCAAAATTCAACAAAACAAAGTCATATAAAGAATGATTGCAATAACGATTCTAAACCGTGTAACAAACACATGAAAGAAATGAGATATCTGAGACATCGTCATTATGCATTAATATGAATTATATTGATATTTTCACAGACACGGTTTGGATATACTATACTCGCTCTCATATAAATGGCCGCTTCCTCTCGGTGATTGTGTGGTAGTCATAGTTGGATCGATCGTCAGTCGTCTACAAGGTACGTTAATTNATATGCATATAAAAAACAATTTTATAAGTTTCTTAATGAAATTCAATATGAATATATACTGTGCATTCAATTTTTTAATTTTGTTACAATTTCTATTGTAAAACAAAGTTAATTTTTATTAGTGTCAATAGGTATTATTGATCCATAAAAATCAAACCATAGCGCAAAATATCCGTTTATTTGACAACGCTAGTGTTACAAAAATAATACACAAAATTATATTGTGCCTCTGAAACACTATCTATAAAACGTTTCGTTTAAATAAACTTACGGTTCAGAATTTAATGATGCCTTAGCTATAGAACCTGTACCGTTCCGCATAATCCTCGAAAACATTTGGCCATATACCGTTGCATAAGCCAATCCTGAGATATTCAGCCATTGACAGTTTTCTGTTGAAGCCGGTTCGAATTTTGCATTCACTCGTACTCCTGACGAAACCTAGTACCCTAAGGAAACCCATCCAATAAACAAGGAAGACACCAAACCGCCGACTNTGTAACTTTTATATTGTTCTGTGGGGGAACAATAGCAAATTGAGTCAAGAAATGTCAAAGGCAACTAGAATTGTTAACCCTCCGAATAGCAATACTGGACGTTTAAAACATAATATAAGTTTCTTCACCGCTGTACTGTACTCACAATCAAAATTCCTTACCATAATTATTATCAACTGCTTGTATTAATCCATCTTGGCGTGAATATTTCATTTCAAACAAAACAAATGTTTTCTTCTCAGATCGGGATTAAAGTATAATAGCGGAATAAAGAAACTGTGCATGCCTAAAAATGTGTTATAAAAATAAATGTGTATGACGTAGAGCTACAAGGTTTTCAGGGACAATTTATTTGTTATTTATTAACAGTTGCATTCCATTTTCCACGTTATGGAATCAATAGGTTCCGCTCAGGAGTGACGTAAACACAGCAGGGGTCAATACTGAGTTCACAAAGTTAATAACTCGTATGTCCACCGTTTGCCTGAATGCAAGCCTGGCAACGTTGCCGCATGGAGTCTATCAGACGGTTCAAGAATGCTTGTGGGATGGCATTCCAGATATGTACCAACGCTGCAGCCAAATCAGCCAACGTCACCGGTTGATTAGGTAATGCCCGTAATCTGCGCTTCATTTCATCCTAGACGTGTTCAATGGGCGACAGATCGGGGGACACAGCAGGCCAGGGCAACACGTCTGCTGGGCCAGAAAGTCCATAGCGACACGAGCTGTGTGTGGCCTGGCGTTGTCCTGTTGTAGCGTAATGTGACGTTGCTGTCCTTGCACGAATGGAACGACGTGGGTCCGGAGGATCTCGTAACGGTAACGTAGCGCGTTCAAATTCCCGTTAACAACCACCAGAGGCGTTCTCCTGTTGGCTTTGATGCCGCCCAAATCATCACGCTGCCCCCGCCGAAAGAACGTCGTTGTACCACACACGCGTGACGGAAACGTTCTCCAACGCGACGATACACTTTGGAACGGTCGTCGTTACTTACCATGTGGACTAGCGACCCGTCCGTAAACAAAATGCCTGCCCAAGTCCGTCGAGTAAATCGCAGATGTCTTCTGCACCAGTCCAGACATGTTATACGATGACGTGGCAGAAGAACTTGGCGGATTGCAGGACGTCGCGGACGGATAGCTCGTTCACGCAATCGGTTCCGTACAGTTCTCGGGTTTATTGGTAGAAACCAAGGGATTGTCCGTGCAGTCAAATTTGCCGTTTGGAAGCGATTTCTCAAACGGACAAGCCGAATATGGTTGTCCTGTTGACGTGACGTCACACGTGGACGTCCCGCACGAGGTCGATCGCCGACGTGGTCAAACTGCTGATGTCGTTTCCACAAATCCTGGATTGTGTTTCGATGGACATGAAAACGTGTAGAGACAACGGCTTGGCCCATACCAGCTTGAAGCATACCAATAATCCGGAGGCGGTCATTTTCATTGAGCCTCGGCATAGCATTAATCACAAATTAAACCGGTATAATGCTGTTTTTACTGTTCACTGGTTTCAACAGAGTAACCCAACGGTTGAAAAATAAACTATCATTGTCGAATTGGATGGCTGGACGAGAAAAACGTGCAAACTGGTCAACGCCTATAGAGAGCAAACGGATAATGTGTATGTGTCATACTCGGTCATGTGTGTGAATTTTCATGTATATACAGTTGGTAATACATGTTCTATAACAATTCTCCGCATGCACAGTTTCTTTTTCCCGCTAGTATATATAATTCTAGAGAGAGTTTAGATTACTAAATAAACAGCACACCAAATTAGTTAAAGATTCATAACAAAATAACACAAACAGCAAGTTACACTGTAGACTTGGAGAATTTCTGGCCGCAGTTACGATTCACGAAATACTACAAATTCACAGATTATAGAAAGGACCCCCCTTTTTTACGGTGCCTGACAGACTAAAACTAACCGCCTAAATTTAACCTGGCATGTTAGTGACCCAGTGGTAACACTGCCAGTCTCGGTTTCTCTATGTAAACCCACCAATAGATTAAACTAGGTGAGATTGTCACAATACATGAGCCCATATACTATAAATGGTATTATTAACCCTATTTAAAACACCTGTCCCCGGTTTATTCTGGGGACAAAATAGCTCGAATTGGTATACAGTAAAGAACTGACCATTCCGGTTTACATGAGATGGTCTACCATTGCCTACCCTGTAGTACCACAGTGTAGGTGTATTTCCCAATTATGAGCTGATATTAAATAAGGAAATCTAAACCTTTGGAATTAGCCTGTCAGCCATTCGCCAAGCCAAACATCAAGAGTGTGCAACCTATATACATGCCAACGTAACTGCGACGAAAAAATAGACACTCGTTATTAATACTGTGGAATTTCCGATATACAGCAAAACTATATTGAAATAAACTTTACAATCTAGCGTCATCTCCCTTCGACTAGAATAATATTTGACTAGAAATGAATAGACAAGTATCGAAGGTCATTATACTTGAGTGATCATGATTAAATCAAAATTAAAGTCCATAATATGTAGTCCACTTATTTATCTGCCCCTAAGGAGCACATATATCAAAATAATGATACCATATATAGCAAGGTTAGCTATCTTGTAGGTCTGTGCCAGTTTATCATCTGACAGCATATTACTGGATACATCATTGTTAAAAGTAGATATACCACTTACCCAGTCCAATGTTATATTATTAATATTTTACACACTGATTGACAAATTCATGTAACATTTTAGAAATTGCTGAAGACCTGGCCCATACTGGCATGAACATAGGCCTATATCACCTTGCGAAAGTCCAAATCACCTTCAGCGTTGTTGTGGTGAACCAGTCAAAACGTTTGCGTTCAAATATATATAATTATATCTTCATATAAATGTGTCTTTATGAATGAGTTCACTTTTCTTTTCATGTTTTGTTCAAAATGTTGATATAACTGGAGCATGCATGTGTGGTGCATTACTAGGAATAATTTTACTCGGCTGGTTCTTACCGACAGAAAATTCATTGTTAAGTCCCAATCATCTGTATAGACTTTTCAATTCCTCGGAAGAAATGCGTTGTTTCATGGCAAATATTTTAGTCTTTATTCAGTGGAAACTCATTTTCAAAGCATTATGATTGAATGTATTTAAAAAGTTTTGGGATCACTGTTTCAAGAGGAAAATATATCTCTTTTCTGTGAGCATAATATATATTTCAGAATAAATGAGAAAAATAACCATTCAACAATAAATATCCTGATTTTATTCCTAAATCAAATATTAAAAAAACAAAAAAAACAAAATGATAACGTAACTTGTGTGTCGACAACAGATAAATCTTTTATCAATTTGACAGGGGAGCAATTGAATTAAGTTTTGTTTTAACAGGGAGCGTTAGTCGGCGGTTTGGTGTCTTCCTTGTTTATTGGATGGGTTTCCTTGGGGAAGTTGATTTCGTCAGGAGTATATGTACCAGTGAATGCAAAATTTGAACCGGCGTCAACAGAAAACTGTCAATGGCTGAATATCTCAGGATTGGCTAATGGAACGGTATATGGCCAAATGTTTTCGGGGATTATGCGGAACGGTACAGGTTCTATAGCTACATTGTAAGGCATCATTAAATGCTGCACCGTAAGTTTATTGAAAACGAAAAGTTTTATAGATAATGTTTCAGAGGCACAATATAATGTTGTGTATTTTTTTATTTTTGTAACACTAGCGTTGTTAAATAAACGGATATTTTTCGCTATGGTTTGATTTTTATGGATCAATAATACCTATTTACACTAACAAAAATTCAAGTTATTTTACTATAGAAATTGTTGAAAAATTGAATGCACAGTATATATTCATATTGAATTTCATTAGGAAACTTATAAAATTGTTTTTTATATGCATACTAATTTAATTCATACTTTCAAAATATTTGTGAGGACAGAAACACT
>NW_018406303.1:0-289 GCF_002113885.1 Mizuhopecten yessoensis
AATTGATGAAAAAAAGGCAAACGCTTATATTCATAATCATGTAGAAGTGCACGGTGATATCAGATTTCGTGCGACAATTTTTTTCACGATAAGGTGTTTGTTGTGTTTGTGAAGGTCCTTTATCGTAGAATACAACTTACAACAACACACGACTGCTAGGTTATTTAATGGCGGTTCACAACATACAAATACAGAGCATGCGCAAGGCATAAATCGGAACCATGCGGTCCGACACTAATTAAATGATAATAATCCGGATACATGTTTACCTTGGACATGAACATAACAC
>NW_018406303.1:3893-4401 GCF_002113885.1 Mizuhopecten yessoensis
TTAGCCTAATTAAACCTGAAATTCGACCGGGATATGGTCGCCAGACCATTTAAGTAATCTTGAATGAAGAGTGAAGACACAGCCAAAATCATTTTTCAATAAAGATCATATCCTTGCGAATCAACGTGAAAATCAGTTCAGTGCAAAAATTATATCAAAAACTTCTAATAACATGATATTATGAATTGATAAAAAAAGGCAAACGCTTATATTCATAATCATGTAGATGTGCACGGTGATATCAGATTAACAGTTTCGTGCGACAATCTTTTTCACGATAAGCTGTTTGTTGTGTTTGTGAAGGTCCTTTATCGTAAAATACAACTTACAACAACACACGACTGCTAGGTTATTTAATGGCGGTTCACAACATACAAATACAGAGCATGCGCAAGGCATAAATCGGAACCATGCGGTCCGACACTAAGTACAGGATAATAATCCGGATACATGTTTACCTTGAACATGAACATAACAGTGTTAATGAGTTTAGCATACTTCGGACGGG
>NW_018406304.1:0-289 GCF_002113885.1 Mizuhopecten yessoensis
ACATGAACTGTCTCAACATATGTCTCTATTGTTTATATGCTGTAGGTAGTTCAATGGTGGAGGAACTGGAGAGAGCTGCAATGAAATACAAAGACAAGGCATGGGCTAGTACTACAGCATCCACTTACCGTACACATATGCAGTGCTACTTAACTTTTTGGGGAAGTATTAACTGTATATCTGTCCCAGCAGCATCGAAAGTCCCTCAACTATACGTCACTTACCTAGCTAAGGTTCGAGGATATCGGTTCAACACTATCCAACAATATCTCAATATTGTGGTTCACAT
>NW_018406304.1:1719-2195 GCF_002113885.1 Mizuhopecten yessoensis
ATGTAAGTACATATATATACATCAAACAGAACTTTGTGTAAGTACATATATATACATAAAACATAGAACTNGGAATAGAATATATATATTGAGACTGATTATTATATTTCTAACTGCTTGAGTCGCATGTATATGTTTATATGATAAAACGAATACGTTTTAGGAAAGAGATGTTTAATTTTATGATTTTAGATTTCATTTCAGATAGATTATGAGATACTCTACCAGTGTATGATTGCATGCAACTCAACTCTAATAATTTAATAGTGAATGGCTCACTTTACAGTGTCGATCATATGTTTCCAGGTGTGTTTAATTTATTGTTGATCAATGCAATGAATTGATACAGAAATAGATAAATATCACGTCTCCCCATTATGTCTGTACTGATTAACCACAAAGATAAAAGAGAGAATGAATGAATGAATGAAAATAAGCAATACTCTTATTTCGTTGCAATTTTTTTTTATCAAATA
>NW_018406304.1:2639-3935 GCF_002113885.1 Mizuhopecten yessoensis
ATCAATACAATACTCTTATTTCGTTGAAATCTTTTTATCAAATATATCTTATACCTGATAAAAAAAATATATAGTAATATAAATATAGGTATCATAAGTAATGACGACATAAACATATATATATATTTTTAGTCCGATTATGCTCCGATCATGTAATTGCAATTCTTTATCAAATTTATCTTATACCCGATCNGGATAATTAAATATATACAATAAATATATATAAATAAGTCCGATCCTGCCCCGTTTCTGTCCGTTCCTGTAAATCGTCGCCCGTTTCTGTCCGTTCCTGTAAATCGTCGCCCGTTCCTGCCCGATCCATATCAATACAATACTCTTAACTCCTTGCAATTCTTTTATCAAATATATCTTATACCCGATAAAAAAATATATTATATATAAATGTAGGTATCATAAGTAATATCGACATAAATGTATATATATAAGTTAGTCCGATTCTGTCCCGATCATGTAATTGCAATCCTTTTATCAAATATATCTTTACTTATACCCGATAATGATACTTAAATGTATCTAATATATATATATTCATTAATGTATATAATAATTAATAGATTTCTGCCCGTTCCTGCCCGTTTCCGTCCGTTTCTGCCCGTTCCTGCCCGTTTCTGCTCATTTCTGCCCGTTCCTGCCGTTCCTGTAAATCGTCTAACCGCACTTACCTAGATGTGTGCAAAATTTCAGGTCGATCGTAACAGTAGAAAGTACCGAAATACGTCGATAAAGATGCCTATTTGGGAGGAATGAGTGTCCAGGGAGGTTCTCGCGCGCCCAGGAATTCGTTATTTGATTTATTTCACTATTTTTTTCTGATTCCTTATTTATATTCACATATCTAGCTGTGTGCAAAATTTCAGTTTGATCATAACAGGGCAAAGTATCGCAATGAGGGAAGTACGTGTGTCCAGAATGGTTTTCGCGCGCGCAGGAATTCGTTAATAGATTTTTTTGATTTTTTGTCTTCTGATATATAAATTGTATTTATTTAGATGTATGCAAAATTTCAGGATGATCATAACAGTGCAAAGAACCGAAATATGAATAAACGTTTGCCTGCGATAACGACTAAGAGTGTTACAGATACTTCCGTACGAGTTCCTTCCCTTTCAAAGCCTAGCCGTTACCGTGGGCTCCTCCCGAATTTGTCAAATTCTGTACAACTTTTTATTCTTCTTGAAATATATACATAAAACATAGAACTTTGTGTAAGTACATGTATATACATAAAATGTAGAACTTTGTGTAAGTACATATATATACATAAAACATAGAACT
>NW_018406304.1:7626-26048 GCF_002113885.1 Mizuhopecten yessoensis
CACGTTACACTCACGATCATCATCATGACCATTGGAGCGTGTATTTAGGTTATTATATATATATATATATTGAGTACATCGATAATCTTTAATGTTTCTTTTTTATCAAACGCTTATTATAATCAACAATATTTTTATTGTTATGGTTATCTTAGATCTTGTTTCAATTTACTTGATGAGTTATTTTTGAATTATCACTGATAATGTGTATCATATTCGAAATATTGTATATATATATACCAAGCATGTACAATTTAATTTCCTCTATGAAATATATATTATAATCAATTCAATAATTGTATTGCTCATTTATACTTAGAGTAACTTGAAGGCAAATAACAAAACAACAAATATACAAAGAAACTGCAATAGTGAAAAATATTTAGAGATTATTATATGACCATTTTGATATCACACCCCATATCAGCCCGAGAGTCCTGATATCAGCCAGAGGGCCGAGGGCTGATATTAGGACTCTCGGGCTGATTGGGGGTGTGATATCAAAATGATCATATAATAATCTCTAAATATCAGATTTAGATTCTTGATTTCCTTGTGTTTACAACACATCGGAGAGAAGATATTACATATACAGTATTTACAAAACAATACAATGACATACACAATATCATACATGTACGTTATCAACAGTAGTACGTATACAGTATTTACAAAACAATACAATGACATACACAATATCATACATGTACGTTATCAACAGTAGTACATATACAGTATTTACAAAACAATACAATGACATACACAATATCATACATGTACGTTATTAACAGTAGTACGTATACAGTATTTACAAAACAATACAATGACATACACAATATCATACATGTACGTTATCAACAGTAGTACATATACAGTATTTACAAAACAATACAATGACATACACAATATCATACATGTACGTTATCAACAGTAGTACATATACAGTATTTACAAAACAATACAATGACATACACAATATCATACATGTACGTTATCAACAGTAGTACATATACAGTATTTACAAAACAATACAATGACATACACAATATCATACATGTACGTTATCAACAGTAGTACATATACAGTATTTACAAAACAATACAATGACATACACAATATCATACATGTACGTTATCAACAGTAGTACATATACAGTATTTACAAAACAATACAATGACATACACAATATCATACATGTACGTTATCAACAGTAGTACATATACAGTATTTACAAAACAATACAATGACATACACAATATCATACATGTACGTTATCAACAGTAGTACATATACAGTATTTACAAAACAATACAATGACATACACAATATCATACATGTACGTTATCAACAGTAGTACATATACAGTATTTACAAAACAATACAATGACATACACAATATCATACATGTACGTTATCAACAGTAGTACATATACAGTATTTACAAAACAATACAATGACATACACAATATCATACATGTACGTTATCAACAGTAGTACATATACAGTATTTACAAAACAATACAATGACATACACAATATCATACATGTACGTTATCAACAGTAGTACATATACAGTATTTACAAAACAATACAATGACATACACAATATCATACATGTACGTTATCAACAGTAGTACATATACAGTATTTACAAAACAATACAATGACATACACAATATCATACATGTACGTTATCAACAGTAGTACATATACAGTATTTACAAAACAATACAATGACATACACAATATCATACATGTACGTTATCAACAGTAGTACATATACAGTATTTACAAAACAATACAATGACATACACAATATCATACATGTACGTTATCAACAGTAGTACATATACAGTATTTACAAAACAATACAATGACATACACAATATCATACATGTACGTTATCAACAGTAGTACATATACAGTATTTACAAAACAATACAATGACATACACAATATCATACATGTACGTTATCAACAGTAGTACATATACAGTATTTACAAAACAATACAATGACATACACAATATCATACATGTACGTTATCAACAGTAGTACATATACAGTATTTACAAAACAATACAATGACATACACAATATCATACATGTACGTTATCAACAGTAGTACATATACAGTATTTACAAAACAATACAATGACATACACAATATCATACATGTACGTTATCAACAGTAGTACATATACAGTATTTACAAAACAATACAATGACATACACAATATCATACATGTACGTTATCAACAGTAGTACATATACAGTATTTACAAAACAATACAATGACATACACAATATCATACATGTACGTTATCAACAGTAGTACATATACAGTATTTACAAAACAATACAATGACATACACAATATCATACATGTACGTTATCAACAGTAGTACATATACAGTATTTACAAAACAATACAATGACATACACAATATCATACATGTACGTTATCAACAGTAGTATGTATACAGGAGTTACAAAACAATACAATGACATACACAATATCATACATGTACGTTATCAACAGAAGTATGTATACAGTATTTACAAAACAATACAATGACATACACAATATTATACATGTACGTTATCAACAGTAGTACATATACAATATTTACAAAACAATACAATGACATACACAATATCATACACATATACATGCACTTTGATCATACTTAATATTTTAATGATAAAATTATAATTCATTTAGATGCAACAACACACATCATAACAATACAGCAGATTACTTTCAATATACATTACAATATAGCACACGTTACTATCACACATCGTAACCACAGAGTTGCATATGGTGTTGTATAATATACTATTATATATTATAATGTCCTACACTATAAGTACTGATAGCACAGTATAATATTGTTAGATGCATTCATATACAATGAGTGTAATCTAGCAATGAAATATAATGTACACATATGTCGTTTACTCAAGTAATAATAGAAAATTCAATGATGTATTGAAAATTATGGATGTAGTTTTATACGACCATTATGGCACAGACTGTAACATACACAACTATATTGCGTCATTTCGTTGTTTTGGCGCTAAATAAAGAAATTTCCCTTATATACTCAATTCGGTTAAATTTTGAACACTTAATAATTGTATCATTTTGAACACACTTGATCGTCTATAATAATATGGCTTAATATACATACTTCAAATGTTGTTATAAAAATTATATTTGAGAATAAAAGAAACTTCCTCCTCGTTATCGTTTGTTTGACACAATGCACAGGTTCTTCGCTCTCTCTGCTGATTTCTATATCTGCCTTGTTCAATATTGTGTTAGCTTAACCTAAATCTAGCTATGTGTTTTTGGACTGCTCATCTATAGGCTTACACAAGTAGAATCGTAAAAAAAGATCAAATAATACGCTGAAATATTTTTACCTCTAGAAATATATGAATGTCAGATAGTAAATTTGTTATTGGCAAACTTGAAACGGAGCATATATACCTTATCTTTGGTTATGTGTTTTTTTCAACAATCGTGTAGTTAAACCAAATTCCTTATCGGTCATATGTCGGATTCGGTGGGATCAACCACACATAGTACAACAAGTATGAAACGTCTGTAACTCGGGGTATCTTCTCTGGAAAGCGGTTACCGGGTGTAAGGTTCCGGATTTACGCATACATTTTTACGTTGCTTTTTTGCACCTTTTATAATCAGAAGCGCACGTAAATTTTATTCTGTAATTTCATGTACATTACAAAATAATGCCAGCTTAATGCTATTATTATTTTATTCAATTTTATTTCATAGACGCATTGGTCGATTAAATGCAGTAAATTCACGGATTGCGACTAATAAATATGAAAAATGTAATAAGGGGATTAGTAAATAATTACAAATATTACAATTTGATGATATATGCATTAGTGTATTAATTTGTGTATTCAACCGTTAATTATTTATGCTGGATATATTTATCAAACCCCGTGTAGGACGTGACCGGTTCAGATCGCAAGTCAAGTAATATACAACATGGCAGCGCATTACTTTCGCTTTGCTCACAGGGGCTAGTAATGATTTATATGGGATAAGAATAAAAATAGCGAGAAAAAATAAGTAACTGTACATAACATATTTTTTCTCGCTATTTTTATTCTTATCCCATAAAAATCGTTGCTAGCCCCTGTGCTTTGCTGGAATGAGACGAATCTTTTGAAATAATTCAGTGGTTAGAATACACGGTTTGAAATTGTTGTCCGACACCTTATGATGCTATTTGGTAACTCTGGAGCAGTTAATTAACTGACATCTGACTGAATAATGCGTTACATACGAGCTGTATGTTTACAAAACACGTGTACAATTTAAAGATGTATACATAATTGCAAACTATCCCTTTTTGGAGGGAGACTCCCGATTTTCACCCCCCCCCCCACCCCTCCCTCCCTGGAAATTTCAAAAAGTTGGCAAGTATGTGTATATACAACATTATTTGAATTTGTGATTTGACACAAATGTACTGCTGACAGTACTGTGCACGGCCAGACTGGATTCGAACCTAGGACCCTCTGTACTCGAGTTCTAGTAATTACCTGGTCACTGACGATTGACCGGCCAGTACAGTTCGGCTACAGTCCTCCCTCCTCTTTCTAAGTCTTTCTGGTCGTCCTTTTTTCTATCGGATATGATTTTGCCGACTGCGACGCGGCGCCTATCAAAAGTATCTCGCCGTGTAAACCTCTAACATTGTTGGAGTAGGCCAGACCAGGATTTGAACCCAGGACCCTCTGACCTCTGGACGGACACTTTACCAATTGAGCTACCTGGTTGTTGTTGATCTACCCAGTCCAGTCTGCTACAGAACGTATGCATGATGAAATAAAGGACTATTTCTCCCAGAGAAGAGGGTGCACTCAATCAGCTAACATCTGAAAAGATTGAAACAGACTTCTCTTCATGGCAAAGATTAAGGGTTTTAGGATCATCAGAAGGTAAACAGACATTCAGACACATTCATTCTCTCCTCGCTCCTACCCATTAAGCCCTTCCTCTTTAGTTTTTCTCCTACCAGTTAGCCCCATTCCCATCAGCTACCCTGTTAGTCCTTTAAATGTTGGCCCTATCCATTAGTTTGTATCATATTGCCTCCTTAGCATGAATCCTCTACCTAATAGCCACATCCCCATTAGCCGCCACCTAATAGCCACATCCCCATTAGCCGCCACCTAAAAGCCACATTCCCATTAGCCGCCACCTAATAGCCACATCCCCATTAGCCGCCACCTAATAGCCACATTCCCATTAGCCGCCACCTAATAGCCACATCCCCATTACCCGCCACCTAATATATGAACCATCTGCTTAATATCCACATCCCCATTAGCCGCCACCTAATAGCCTCATTCCCATTACCCGCCACCTAATAGCCACATTCCCATTACCCGCCACCTAATATATGAACCATCTGCCTAATAGCCACATCCCCATTAGCCGCCCCCTAATAGCCACATCCCCATTAGCCGCCACCTTATAGCCACATCCCCATTACCCGCCACCTAATATATGAACCATCTGCCTAATAGCCACATCCCCATTAGCCGCCACCTTATAGCCACATCCCCATTACCCGCCACCTAATATATGAACCATCGGCCTAATAGCCACATCCCCATTATCCGCCACCTAATAGCCACATCCCCATTAGCCGCCACCTTATAGCCACATCCCCATTACCCGCCACCTAATAGACACATCACCATTAGCCGCCACCTAATAGCCACATCCCCATTACCCGCCACCTAATATATGAACCATCTACCTAATAGCCACATCCCCATTAGCCGCCCCCTAATAGCCACATCCCCATTACCCGCCACCTAATATATGAACCATCTACCTAATAGCCACATCCCCATTAGCCGCCACCTAAAAGCCCCATTCCCATTAGCCGCCACCTAATAGCCACATCCCCATTATCCGCCACCTAATATCCACATCCCCATTACCCGCCACCTAATAGCCACATTCCCATTACCCGCCAACTAATAGCCACATTCCCATTACCCGCCACCTAATATATGAACCATCTGCCTAATAGCCACATCCCCATTAGCCGCCCCCTAATAGCCACATTCCCATTACCCGCCACCTAATAGCCACATTCCCATTAGCCGCCACCTAATAGCCACATCCCTATTAGCCGCCACCTAATAGCCACATTCCCATTACCCGCCACCTAATATATGAACCATCTGCTTAATATCCACATCCCCATTAGCCGCCACCTAATAGCCACATTCCCATTACCCGCCAACTAATAGCCACATTCCCATTACCCGCCACCTAATAGCCACATTCCAATTACCCGCCACCTAATAGCCACATTCCCATTACCCGCCACCTAATATATGAGCCCTTGTACCCATTATCCCTCCTAATTTTTAGTCCCTTTAATTACCCATTAATGTTCTTACTGTTAAGTTGTTAACCCCTCCTCTCCCAGCATTAACAACCTATACTACCAATGTGCCCTCTACAAGCCCCCCCCCCCCCTCCACACGTTAGCCACCTAAATGTGTTCTTTACCAAACCCGTGCAGGTTCAGGGGAAGAAAAGGCCTGCTGTATCCCCCCACCCACTGTATCTGCTACATTTCTTTTATTTACAATAAGTCTTTTTTAACGTGGAACGATAACTTACCATTACTATGAATAAAAATGTGAATCATGTAAGAACACCATACTTTTGGGCGCTGCTGATAGAATAGCCAGACGAACCAGGGTTGTACAATTTTGCTAAGCAGAAAATGACGAAATGTCACATATAAATATTGTCAAAAGTTTTACCTTTCCTCATATTTTTTTGTTTTATTTCTAATTAAAAAAAGTAAAAGTAGAAAAGCTACTTGTCTGCATGTTTGAGTAAAAAGTGTTAATTAACTTGTTATTTTGCTTCATTTTCTTCAACATGCTCGCAGACGTCATCTTAATGTTTACTTTCACTACACAAAAACAGATGACCTGAACAAACTTGCGGAATGCACGAAGCGATGTGCAAGTTTCCCAGGACACAGAAACAGGTCCGTCGGCGATACACATTCCTAAATACAATGTATTAGTAAAACTGTGTAATGTACTTTAAAACGTGTTGCATATTCATCATTCACTCAATACGTGTTCAATAACAAATAATTAAAGACATGCAAGGTACGTATGGTTCTGAAATGAAATGTGAATCAATTAAAAATGTGTATAATTAAAATCTTATGAACAGATGTTTATAATAAAAAAAATATCATTAATGAAGCAAAAGTCAGACTTTTCGGCTTTATTTGGGGTTTTTTGTTTGATAAAAAGTAAAAAGAAATACTTCACAAAATAAAGATGCTAGTGATACCTGTGAAGTAACACTGGGCTGGAATTTTCAGAAATGGTAATCCATGGGAAAGATTAGAAAGAAGAAGAAAGAAACGGAAAGATGGAGGAGAAGAGGAAGAAGATCTAGGGGAGAAAAAGACAAAGTACGAAACGGAGGGGGATAAGGATAAGGAGAGAGAGGAGAGAGAGATTAAGAAGAAAAAGGAGAGGGAATGAAGGAGAGGAAGAAGAGAAGAACAGAGAGGATGAAAGGAAGGAAAATGATAGGGAGAAGAAAAAGGGAAGGAAGGAATGAAGGAGATTGAGAAGATGATAATGGGACGGAGATAGAGACTGGGATAAAGGGATGAGAAAACTGTGAGGAGAAGGAAAATGGGAAAAAGGGGAGGAAGAAGAAGAAGCAGAGGGAAAATGAGAAAAAAAATGGGGGAGAATAAGAGAGGAATGAGAAAGAGACGGAGATAGAGGGAAGGATAAGGACGTGGGAAAAGAAAGGAGAAAGAGAGGAAGAAAGAGTGGGAAAGGGAAAATGAGACGGAGATAGGGGAAGGGATAAGGACGTGAGAAACGAAAGGAGAAAAAGTGAGACGGAGATATGAAATAGAATAAGGGGTTGGAAAAAAGAGGGGATGAGTGGGGAAAGGGACATTGAGGAGTAGGATAATGAGTCGGAGATACGAAGGGGGATAGGGGGATGGGAAAAGCTACTCGTAAATTACATGTCTATACTCCTAACTTACATGTCTCTATCCTTAACTAACATTTCTCTACTCATTACTAACATTTCTCTGCTCGTTACTAACATTTCTCTACTCGTAACTAACATTTCTCTACTCGTAACTAACATTTCTCTACTCGTAACTAACATTTCTCTACTCGTAACTAACATTTCTCTACTCGTTACTAACATTTCTCTGCTCGTTACTAACATTTCTCTACTCGTAACTAACATTTCTCTACTCGTAACTAACATTTCTCTACTCGTAACTAACATTTCTCTACTCGTTACTAACATTTCTCTGCTCGTTACTAACATTTCTCTACTCGTAACTAACATGTCTCTACTCGTAACTAACATTTCTCCACTCGTAACTAACATTTCTCTACTCGTTACTAACATTTCTCTGCTCGTTACTAACATTTCTCTTCTCGTTACTAACATTTCTCTACTCATAACTAACATGTCTCTACTCGTAACTAACATTTCTCCACTCGTAACTAACATTTCTCTTCTCGTTACTAACATTTCTCTGCTCGTTACTAACATTTCTCTACTCGTAACTAACATGTCTCTACTCGTAACTAACATTTCTCTACTCGTTACTAACATTTCTCTACTCGTTACTAACATTTCTCTGCTCGTTACTAACATTTCTCTACTCGTAACTAACATTTCTCTTCTCGTTACTTACATTTCTCTACTCGTAACTAACATTTCTCTACTCGTTACTAACATTTCTCTACTGGTAACTAGCATTTCTCTACTAGTCACTAACATTTCTCTACTCGTAACTAACATTTCTCTTCTCGTTACTTACATTTCTCTACTCGTAACTAACATTTCTCTACTCGTCACTAACATTTCTCTACTGGTAACTAGCATTTCTCTACTAGTCACTAACATTTCTCTACTCGTAACTAACATTTCTCTTCTCGTTACTTACATTTCTCTACTCGTAACTAACATTTCTCTACTCGTCACTAACATTTCTCTACTGGTAACTAGCATTTCTCTACTAGTCACTAACATTTCTCTACTCGTAACTAACATTTCTCTTCTCGTTACTTACATTTCTCTACTCGTAACTAACATTTCTCTACTCGTCACTAACATTTATTTACTCATAACTAACATGTCTCTTCTCGTTAGTTACATTTCTCTACTCGTTACTTACATTTCTCTACTCGTAACTAACATTTCTCTACTCGTTACTAACATTTCTCTGCTCGTTACTAACATTTCTCTGCTCGTTACTAACATTTCTCTACTCGTAACTAACATGTCTCTACTCGTAACTAACATTTCTCCACTCGTAACTAACATTTCTCTACTCGTTACTAACATTTCTCTGCTCGTTACTAACATTTCTCTTCTCGTTACTAACATTTCTCTACTCATAACTAACATGTCTCTACTCGTAACTAACATTTCTCCACTCGTAACTAACATTTCTCTGCTCGTTACTAACATTTCTCTGCTCGTTACTAACATTTCTCCACTCGTAACTAACATTTCTCTGCTCGTTACTAACATTTCTCTACTTGTTACTAGTATTTCTCTACTCGTTACTAACATTTCTCTACTCGTAACTAACATGTCTCTACTCGTAACTAACATTTCTCTGCTCGTTACTAACATTTCTCTGCTCGTTACTAACATTTCTCTGCTCGTAACTAACATGTCTCTACTCGTAACTAACATTTCTCTGCTCGTAACTAACATTTTTCTACTCGTTACTAACATTTCTCTGCTCGTTACTAACATTTCTCGGCTCGTTACTAACATTTCTCTGCTCGTAACTAACATTTTTCTACGCGTTACTAACATTTCTCTGCTCGTAACTAACATGTCACTACTCGTAACTAACATTTCTCTGCTCGTAACTAACATGTCTCTACTCGTAACCAACATTTCTCTGCTCGTAACTAACATTTTTCTACGCGTTACTAACATTTCTCTGCTCGGTACTAACATGTCTCTACTCGTTACTAACATTTCTCTGCTCGTTACTAACATTTCTTTAATTTTAACTTATTGTTCTACTTGCAATTAAAGTTTAAAGTGTAACATAGGCACTGGTCCCTTTAACTGTGTAATACCGAGTCTGTGACGTTGACTTCGGGGATACTTACTAGGGTGGGTTGCTGTGTTTCCGAAAGTCATGTCAATAGTCACCCAGATAAGACGTACATAGATCTTACCGGTACTTTCCCTCCGACCTGGACGGACGTTTTATAGGACTAAGATTTTTTTCATTCTCGAATGGTTCCTAAAGACCACGGACAAAATATAGAAAACTTACTGTTACTTAACTAATGCTAGCATACGAACAGATTCCAAAGTGGAACATCTTTGAATAGTGGTCCCTACCGACGGAGAAAGGGGCGGAGTTCAGGTGTGTTAACAAGAGGTTCCCATTCACGGAGACACGGGTGGAGGTCAGGTGTGTTAACTAGTGGTTCCCACCCACGGAGACACGGGTAGAGGTCAGGTGTGTTAACTAGTGGTTCCCACCCACGGAGAAAAGGGTGGATGTCAGGTGTGTTAACTAGTGGTTCCCACCCACGGAGACACGGGTGGAGGTCAGGTGTGTTAGCTAGTGGTTCCTACCCACGGAGACACGGACGGAGGTCAGGTGTGTTACCTAGTGGTTCCTAGCCACGGAGATACGGACGGAGGTCAGGTGTGTTAATTAGAGGTTGCTAGCCACGGAGACACGGACGGAGGTCAGGGGTGTTAACTAGTGGTTCCCACCCACGGAGACACGGGTAGAGGTCAGTTGTGTTAACTAGTGGTTCCCACCCACGGAGACACGGGGGGAGGTCAGGTGTGTTAGCTAGTGGTTCCTACCCACGGAGACACGGACGGAGGTCAGGTGTGTTAACTAGTGGTTCCTAGCCACGGAGATACGGACGGAGGTCAGGTGTGTTAACTAGAGGTTGCTAGCCACGGAGACACGGACGGAGGTCAGGTGTGTTAACTAGTGGTTCCTAGCCACGGAGACACGGACGGAGGTCAGGTGTGTTACCTAGTGGTTCCTAGCCACGGAGATACGGACGGAGGTCAGGTGTGTTAACTAGCGGTCCCTACCCACGGAAACAAGGGCGGAGTTCATGTGTGTTAACTAGTGGTCCCTACCCACAGAGACACGGGCAGTGGTCAGGTGTGTTAACTAACGGTCCCTACCCACGGAAACAAGGGCGGAGTTCAGGTGTGTTAACTAGTGGTTCCTAGCCACGGAGACACAGGCGGATTTCAGTCGTGTTAACTAGTGGTCCCTTCCCACGGAGACACGGGCGGAGGTCAGGTGTGTTAACTAGTGGTCCTTACCCACGGAGACACGAGCGGAGGTCAAGTGTGTTAATTAGTGGTCCCTACCCACGGAGACAAGGGTGGAGTTATGGTGTATCAACTAGTGGTCCCTACCCACGGAAACAAGGGCGGAGTTCTGGTGTGTTAACTAGTGGTCCCACTCCAGCTTTTCCCTGGTCTGTACCGAAATAAACAAGATGGGTACAAACGATATATAGGTGAGTACCCAGGTAAATACTTTATTATATAGTTACATTTTGTGTACATACCATATAAACGTCAGAACCCAGGTACACTACATACATTGGCAAACACCATTTTTAGTTCCGAACCCAATTTAAACACCATATAAATATGTCAGTATCCAAATTTCACACCATATATAGTTCGGAACATAATATAAACACTATATATAGGTCAGTACGAAAATGTACACACCAATTGCACTTAATTATGATAATCGTAATAATATATATATATATTATACATTTAGTTTGTTTACTTTGGTTGGATGTGCCTCCGTGTGTGTACCTGTGGTATTATGGGGTATGTTTGCCTCCGTGTAATAGCAAGGATCTGATAACTTATTTAGAGTGCTACCTCCCTGAAATACCATACCGAAGGCATGTCACAAAGTATGACATCCGTTCACGTTACACTGACAACTGGTTCACCAGTTATTGTGGTTACCCTAAATACTTACTGCACAGATAGCGTGAACTTAACCCATGGATTATCGAGGATGCCTGTCTGAGGACAAAATCCAGTGTCTTCCTCACTTCGGCGAACGTGAAACACTAAGGCCAATGTCGCAATGCCAAGAGAGGCGCTAGGAAACAAACAGAGTGTTGAAAAGTAGAGAGAAAAATAAAAAAAAATCTCGAATGTGAGTGCAGCAGATTTACTTTGGACACTTTTAAGTCCCCAAGTAGTAAGAGAGCAAACATTTAAGTAAATAACAAAATCTGCAAGGTGTACCTGCATCACGTGCCTCTTACTACACGCTGTGTGTAACAGTGGGTAACAGGTAACAGTGGGTAACAGTTGGTAACAGGTAACAGTTGGTAACAGGTAACAGTGGGTAACAGTGGGTAACAGTTGGTAACAGTGGGTAACAGTTGGTAACAGGTAACAGTGGGTAACAGTGGGTAACAGGTAACTGTTGGTAACAGTTGGTAACAGTGGGTAACAGGTAACAGTTGGTAACAGGTAACAGTGGGTAACAGTGGGTAACAGTTGGTAACAGTGGGTAACAGGCAACAGTGGGTAACAGTGAGTAACAGGTAACAGTGGGTAACAGGTAACAGTGGGGAACAGTGGGTAACAGGTAACTGTTGGTAACAGTTGGTAACAGTGGGTAACAGGGAACAGTTGGTAACAGGTAACAGTGGGTAACAGTGGGTAACAGGGAAAAGTGGGTAACAGTTGGTAACAGTTGGTAGCAGTGGGTAACAGGTAGCAGTTGGTAACAGGTAACAGTGGGTAACAGGGGGTAACAGTTGGTAACAGTGGGTAACAGTTGGTAACAGGTAACAGTTGGTAAGAGGTAACAGTGGGTAACAGTGGGTAACAGTTGGTAACAGTGGGTAACAGGCAACAGTGAGTAACAGTGGGTAACAGGTAACAGTGGGTAACAGTGGGTAACAGGTAAAAGTGGGTAACAGTTGGTAACAGTTGGTAACAGTGGGTAACAGGCAACAGTGGGTAACAGTGGGTAACAGGTAACAGTGGGTAACAGGTAACAGTGGGTAACAGGTAACAGTTGGTAACAGTTGGTAACAGTGGGTAACAGGTAACAGTGGGTAACAGGTAACAGTGGGTAACAGTGGGTAACAGGTAACAGTAGGTAACAGGTAACAGTGGGTAACAGGTAGCAGTGGGTAACAGGTAACAGTGGGTAACAGGTGACAGTGGGTAACAGTGGGTAACAGGTCACAGTGGGTAACAGGTAACAGTGGGTAACAGTGGGTATATTTCTTTTTCTTAATCCCCCACATACAGGGGTGATGATGTTCGTATTTATATATACATTATTGAACATTGACTATGATCAATATATGTTAAAAGTCACGTTTAAGTCTCACTTAAATGATTTATATGTATCTTTAGACATATCAGGTGAGGTAATATATTAAATTGTTCTAGACGAATTTATAAGTTATACTGTTACGACAGAACCCGACCTTGACTCACGGTAAAACGGCTATAGTGACACGATCTAAATGGAAACTCAAAACAGCAGACAAAACGTCACAAAACAGCGGACAAAACGTCACAAAACAGCGGACAAAACGTCACAAAACAGCGGCAAACCTTCAGGGCAGTAGCTTCACAAACAATGTTTATCATAGAATAGCACGGTAGATATGATGTGATAGCTAGCCACCAAGACGATATGACCTCAACACCACCACAATATTACATACCACCTTCACCACTAAACACCATGATCACTTCTACCACTAAATACCATCATACCACAAAACACAACGAAATACACTTAACCACTAGCCAAACACCATACATCACATAGTACCACAACCACCACCACCACCACAAACCAAGCACGACCACCAACATTAGCCAAACACCACACCAATAACCAAACACCACATTACTAACCAAACACCACATCACTAACCAAACACCACACCACTAACCAAACTCCACATCACTAACCAAACACCACCACACCTAACCAAACACCACACCCCTAACCAAACACCACACCCCTAACCAAACACCACCACCACTAACCAAACCCCACATTACTAACCAAACACCACATCACTAACCAAACACAACACCACTAACCAAACACCACACCACCAACCAAACACCACATCACTAACCAAACCCCACCACCACTAACCAAACCCCACACCACTAACCAAACACCACATCCCTAACCAAACACGACACCACTAACCAAACACCACAACACTAACCAAACACCACCACCACTAACCAAACACCATACCACTAACCAAACACCCCACCACTAACCAAACACCACACCACCAACCAAACACCACATCACTAACCAAACACACCCACAACTAACCAAACACCACCAAAACTAACCAAACACCACCCCACTAACCAAACACCACACCACTAACCCAACACCACACCACTAACCAAACACCACATCCCTAACCAAACACGACACCACTAACCAAACACCACAACACTAACCAAACACCACCACCACTACCCAAACACCACACCACTAACCAAACACCACATCACTAACCAAACACCACCATCACTAACCAAACACCACCACCATTAACCAAACACCACCACCACTAACCAAACACCACACCACTAACCAAACACCACATCACTAACCAAACACCACCACCACTAACCAAACACCACAACCACCAACCAACACCACACCACTAACTAAACACCACACCACTTACCAAACACCACACCACTAACCAAACACCACACCACTAACCAAACACCACACCACTAACCAAACACCACATCACTAACCAAACACCACGTCACTAACCAAACACCACACATCACTAACCAAACATCACCACCACTTACCAAACACCACATCACTAGTCAAACACCACCACCACTAACCAAACACCACAACCACTAACCAAACACCACATCACTAACCAAACACCACACCACTAACCAAACACCACATCACTAACCAAACACCCCATCACTAACCAAACACCACAACACCAAACAAAACACCACACCACTACCCAAACACCACAACCACTAACCAAACACCACACCACTAACCAAACACCACATCACTTACCAAACACCACATCACTAAACAAACACCACATCATTAACCAAACACCACACCACTAACCAAACACCACATCACTAACCAAACACCACATCATTAACCAAACACCACACCTCTAACCAAACACCACATCACTAACCAAAAACCACACCACTAACCAAACACCACACCACTAACCAAACACCACACCACTTACCAAACACCACATCACTAACCAAACACCACACCTCTAACCAAACACCACATCACTAACCAAAAACCACACCACTAACCAAACACCACACCACTAACCAAACACCACATCACTAACCAAACACCATACATCACTAACCAAACACCACCACCACTAACCAAACACCACAACCACTAACCAAACACCACACCACTAAACAAACACCACACCACTAACCAAACACCACATCACTAACCAAACACCATACATCACTAACCAAACATCACCACCACTTACCAAACACCACATCACTAACCAAACACCACATCACTAACCAAACCCCACATCACTAACCAAACACCACATCACTTACCAATCACCACCACCACTAATCAAACACCACACCACTAACCAAACGCCACCACTAACCAAACATCACCACCACTAACCAAACATCACCACCACTAACCAAACATCACCACCACCACTAATCAAACACCACCACCACCAATCAAGCACCATGTGCATACAACACCAAACATTTCTCAACACGATCACCAACAGAATATCAATCGCGAACCGTCGTCACTTTCCGTAAACGAGAAAAATTAAAAATTACTCGTCAAAAACGATCCCGAATAAAAATTCCTATTACATAATACAACCTAAAGTCATGTTATCAAGTTCCAAGAAAAAATAGTCGAAAACAAATGGAGTGATATTTCCGTCAAGACTGAAACACAGGAACAAATCCCATTGGAAAACACAAAGATACGATACCAGCATGAAGTTGCAAAGTTTACATCGATCAAAAACTGAGGTAGGAATATCTCCGGGAAATAAAGATATTTAAGTATCGTCAAGGAACAATTCCGAAAATTCAAAGAAGGTAAATTTCTCGTTTACGGAAAGTGCCGACGGTTCCCGATTTTAACAGTATACAACATCCTATCATTATGGCAACCGTTGCTAACTACCGGTAACATCAACACCCGTCAACACTGTCACCGACTGGTTGATGACAGATATAGAAAAACAGCATCATCCATGCGCCAATAAACTTCATACATAAATGAATTATGGGAAATACAAAACCGATAGTGAAATGGAAGCGACCGTAAATCATTGATACATTGAAATATACAACGCGGGTTAGTCGTAACGGAGGCCTGATAAGGACGCCAGATGACGAGGGATTGAAATATGAGGGGGTTTCAAACTCGTGTTAAACTCCCACAGGATTGCCCCATAGAAAAATGTTTTATACAGCTTGTCGAATATGTTTGTGTTGCTAAATTAGCTTATAAACGGGTCATTTCCGACACCAATTAAATAATATTAACTTTCATAAACCAAGTAGATTTTAAAAAGTAAAGTATAACGGGTATGTTATTATTAGTATGCTTATGGAAGTGTACACGGCATCCAGTTAGATATCCTATAACTGATCATACATTGTATGGAGTTAACAACACTCGAGGTAGTTACTGGAGTAAGTCTAAAATTACACCGTCAATAGATATGGTTCCAAAGCTCTGTTTGTTTTACACCAGTACAGAAATATAATCGGATTACCGTGTCTTATTGTGTACGGTCTGTTCGGTCCACACCACCTTCGTCGCTTCTTGAAACTAAAACCATTTCTGTACACTGTTTTATACTTCAACCTATTGTTCCATGTAGTATAACAGCTGAACAGTAGTCTCAGTCTGGTGCCTTTCTTTAAGCTATAAACTGGTTATATGGAACTCCCAATTAACATTTATTCAAATAATTGCACCTATCTTCAATTGAATTGCACCTATCTTCAATTAAATTGGACCTATCTTCAATTCATTTTACCTATCTTCAATTGTATGAAGATAGGTACAATTAATTGAATATATGATAATTTGGCGTTCCATAGGTATAAACTGGCGTTATAGTAACAATCTATATATGATATAAACTGGTATTATATTGACATTTTAGCATGGATCCGTTACAATTAAGCGATAAAAACACATCGCAGATTTCGTAGATTCAGTGGAGTATTGTTTGGGTTAACCTTGAAAGTCATATATCATGTGCTACACAATACTTGTCTTCGGATCATTGGTATCAGAGAGCATCTCGGCCAAGATGGTAAGGATCCAACAGTGCTCCTCTGATAGGATGCGTTGTCATATTTACTCGAGATAGAAAACACGGACAAAGTGTAATGTTTATGTTTAGATGCAGTTTGATATTTCTGATGACATCAGTGCAGTAAAGGACTACTGTATGACGTACATCAGAACAATGGGGTATGTTTGTTTATGTTCTCAGCTCTTTGTTCTACTTCAGGAGGCAGGTATTAGGACCATCCAAATGCTTTTAATCAACCCCAAATATACTCACTACTTTGTGAAATATGGTCACATTCTGTCCACAATGTTCTGATCAATATTCGGCACGAACTATTAACGGATAGTTTTAGGGATACGTGCAAATCATCCAAAAGTGACACCAAGGTATTTGCGTTCCAATGGGAAGTATCCCTAATCCTAACACATTTCTCCTGCAGATTGTGAGTAATCGTGTCGTGAAAGTAGCAACTTAATCATGATTCTCACCCGGGTGAGAACGCGTAATGTAACCTACCAACATGGTCACCTCAAGTGGGCACATACCACAATCATGTGCTGGCCAGACAATACTGAAATACCTCAGCACAACAAGGACTATTACTCGTCAAAAATGATCTCGAATAAAAATTCCTATTACATATTACAACCTAAGGTCATGTTATCAAGTTCCAAGAAGAAAAGTTGAAAACAAAAGGAGTGATGTTTCCGTCAAGACTGAAACACAGGAATACACAAAAGGCAGTTACTCCATAAAACAAAATGCCATAGGAAAACACAAATATACGATACCAGTATGAAGCCTTCAAAATTTACATCGATCAAAAGCTGAGGTAGGAATATCTTTTGTAAGTATAGATATTTCAGTATCGTCAAGTAACAATTCCGAAAACACAAAGGAGATAATCATCATGGTCAATACTTCTCTGGCATCATAGTCAATCAT